>NW_027271585.1:202500-340000 GCF_040938485.1 Diadema antillarum | reverse complement strand
GCTATAGTGGTAGGTCAGTTTGAAAGTGTTAGGGAACAAGAATGTAGTAATAAAAGTTGACAAATTGAAGTTGATTTTGGTTGTTTCAAATTTTCCTTCGTGGTGGACGGGTTACTCAAAAAAGAAAATAAAATAAAATAAAATGTGGTAGTGGTAGAAGGAGTAGTGGCAACGTTAGCTGTAGCAAGAGTAATAGTAGTCGTAGTAGTCGTACATTGCAGTTGTAGTAGTAGTAATAGTATAGAAGTAACGTGAGGAGTATCCATGCAGCAGCAATAATAGAAGACCTTGCCGCGTATTGTTGTGGTAAAGTGCAACCAAATGTGAGCGCGACAGTAGAACTAGTAGCATGGTAGTAAATCTAGAAGTAGCAGTAGAGGTATTAGTAGGAGCACGACAAGCAACACCAGCGAACGATGTGCTGTTGCCAGTAGTAGTAGTAGTAGTAAAATTGTAGTAGCAGTAGTAGTAGTAGTAGTAGTAGTAGAGGAAGTATAGAAGGAGGAGCAATAAGTAGTGGTGAGATTGTAAGTTGTACCAACTGGTAGTAATCGCAGTAGTAGTAGTAGTAGTAGTAATATAGTAGAAGACGAAATCAAGGTATGACCTAATACTTTTACCACCACCAGCAATCGCGTTAATAGAGGAGTAGTCGAAAAAGTAGTAAGTAGTATCAATAGTAATAGTGGTTACAGTAGAAGCACGAAGAGCGATTGAAGTAGACGTTACAAGAATCGTGATCCTAGGTAATATTCAAAGAGCACATGACTTTGAAAATCATATTATTGTCACATCATTTCAAAGTGGCATCTAATTCAAATTCGTGGGGCGTACACATAACCTCACAGAGTCAACGGTATAACTTAGCATAATGTAGTGATAAGTCAATGTTCGAACATTAAAAAAACCAAACAAATCTATTCGAGTAGTCACGAATATTTACTGTACAGTCACAAAATCATCTTGGGTCTCCATCTAAGATATCTTGCGGTTAGTGCTTGTCGTTATGAAAGGCACAAAAGAGTTTGTCAATAACTGTTAAGGAGTTGATGACTAAGGTCTAAATTTACGCAATTCTCAAACTGTTGGACTCTCACTATTACGCCAAATAATATCCAGTACAGCCATTATCAGACGTACAATAGATGGGGTCACAGAGAGAACAGTATACAAACTACATCTTGCTGTTTCTATGGAGACAGAACATGACGATAAAGACAATGTAGTATTGAACTAACACTCCTATGTGATCAGTGATAAGATATTTCAATCATTTTGAGTGTATTTACAACCACAGTATTACAATGATATGGGCGATATATTGCCGATATCGTATGTGGCGACAGTCAAATTACCAAAGTGTTGCGATACTGCGATAACGTGACTGTCAGCTACGTCATCATGAATACGTAGAAATGCATAAATAGAGGGTTAGTTAGAACAGGCAGCGTAATGACGATAAAGCACAGGATATTGAATATTTGGCCCTTTATATACGCCCGACATGATAACTCCTAGGCGCCAATAGACCGGTTCTGTAATGTTTTAGATTCTATGCATGCTTTGTTCACAAAAGTTGTCCCTAACAACCATAAAGCTTGCGGGAGACTTGCCCTACCTAGCAACAACTGAGCCAGTTCCTGCCTATGGAGCCTAATGGGAGGGAGCAGGTGAATGAAATACTTCATTACTAGGCTGTAAAAAAAACCAGAAACATCCATAAACTGTGATAAATTACAGAAACGGTCTATAAGTTTCCGCCACGGCAAATTTTCTGACATGCGGATTGCCCATCTTATTATGATAAACGTACACGCCGTACATTCACAACAAGAAGGTATCACACACATGTCTGATACCTCCTTGTTCATAAACACAAGGACAACAGTTTTACAATACAGACAATATCATTAGACTTGAATCTGCGGAACAAAAGTTTGAAATGAATTCAGATAATTAGTTTACGTTTTCTCTCTCATTTGTCATTAAAGACAGTGAGGATAAGGTGACCAATCAGAACGGGATTATAATCATCATGCAGCTTTAAACGCTACCAGAATATGATAATTTGTGTTTTTATCGTTTCCATTCTCCATGATTCCGAGACAGTGTTATACATACATGGTGTTCGATCACAAGCAACTAGCTTGTTACCTTTTGAAATACCCGTACCCATTCGCATTATTTACAACATTCTGCACCTGCAACGTTATTGCCCGTAGGCAAACCATTCACCAACACCATTACGATGTGTGACATCGTGTTGTTAGGATAATCAATCACACACATTTCCACCTCATTCAAAGGCCATCTCAAATTCGATCCACACCTTTTTCTTTTCAACTATGTTGTAATTTTAGCAACAACTGTTTTCCTTTTTGTTAAAATAAATTTTACCCTTCTATTAACTTTACAGACTTTGTTACTCGAGCAGAAAGCTCGATCAACTAAAAAGTATCTAAATAGTTTATGCAGCTAGTATCATTGTGACATTACGATGTTCAATTTCACATTTTGTGAATTTGTTGACTTCTTTCAAAAAACAAACAAAGGACAGATGCTCATGAACTTTTGAGTACACTTTGCTACACACGCACCAATATTGTGAAATGTTGTACGTGACGTTTTGACAAAATATGTCCTTATATTTATATACCTCGCACACTTAAAGTTCTACTGAAAAAGCACTGACACACTATCCACTCGATGATCAAACTAAATACCTCCCTCTCTCGATCGTAATCACTTTACGTCTCTTGCTGACAGACGTGAATAACAAACGAAACAACAAAGACAATAAGTCGTGCACAAACTCGAAGTACAGTATCTCTACGTCGACTCTAAGATCTAGGTAATAATATCTGAAGAGTTTTAGTGTCTTTGTTGGAGCATTCCAGATGACAACGCAACATGAGCGGCAGCTCCTAGTGAGGAACACTACCAAAAAAAAAGTAGACAACACACTCAAAGACGTCCACGTAAGAGGGCGCTCGTCTAGAAGATAACGTCTAAAATTCATGACTGGGAGCTCCTCGAGCTGCGAGAAAAGAGGGGCAGCGCGATCGTGGAGTGAGTGTTCCCTGCAGAGTGCCCGGATTTGAAGTGCGCCATCGCTCGGTCTTCCGTCATTACCTTTCGCCTGCCGTTGTTGGCGAACTTGCGCATCACGTAGCAGGTGTAGCAGCATTTGCACTCGGTGCGAAAGTAGCGCTGGAAGTTCCGCCCCATGAACGCATAGACGAAGGGATTCACGCATGAGTTGGCATACGACAGGATGTGCGAGAAGATCTTGAAGCCGTACATGAAGGTGGTCTTCGGGAAGTTGGGGTCGAGACGCAGCCACAGGTTGACGAAGTAGAGAGGCATCCAGCAGATGGCGAAGACGACGACGACGCTGAGGACCATCCACGTGACGCGGCGTCGTTGACGATAGATGCGACGTTGATTCTGACTTTGACTCGACTCCTCCTCTCCTGATATAAAACAAGGGAAAACAAATCATAAAATCACGGGAATACATAGCTCGAATTTCCTAAAACAATTAAACATCACCCATGAGAAAAGAAATCAGCTTCTTGAGGCAAATAATAGAAAACAAATCGGGGCAACGCTTCTTCATAATAATGCAAACGAGACATTTGTTTTGAGACCCTTTGAGGAAGCAATGGTTAACTCGTTTTTTGACGTCCGCGTTGTTGTAAGGTTTCTGCTATGATCGCCCCTGATTTCGTTCAACCTTCGAAAGCCTGCAATTTAGAAATTCAACGAATTCATTAAAAAGGTCACTCTTCAGGATAAGATCTTATTGCAATGAATCTCCTGCATGCATAGTCACTGTGAAAGATCTGTCCCATTTTTTTTTCATTTTATTTCATCTATGTGTGAAAAATTTCTCTAGTGTGATGCAGCGTCACTGTTATTTATTGATCCTTGTCAATCTGGAAATAACAAATGTTGAAAGTGATTATAAAATGATTTAAAAAAAAAACCTTCCAAGAAGAATATCTAAAGTTGGCCTACTGATATGACTAATAAGTACTGACGAAGCTAATTAGCACCCTAATGATGATGACGATGATAACAATGTTTTGGATTAGAGTACTGATTGAACAAAAATAATATCAATAAAAGCATCAATTACAGTGATGATGATAATGTTAACAACATTGATAAAATGGTCTTAATTTTACAAAAGCCTTGCTAGTATCATTACCCCAGGGTTGTGAGGTACCATTTTTGTTCTTCCACGTGTTGGACAACCCCTCTTGTGTAGTGATGCATTTACCTGGCAGGAATACATTCAAGGATACTTCTTTACTATAGAAAGTGTCCAGGGAAATGTTTATTCACCACAGTGACTCTAGGCATACGTCCGTCTCCCACACTAGTACAATGCCCCAACATGGAACCCACATGACATTATAGGCAAACACCTGATCATTTGACTATATAGAAAAGAAACGGAATAATAGACCAAACACATACACACACACACACACACACACACACACGCACACGCACACACAAACAAAGACACATATATTATGCAAGAGTTGCTCTCAAATAAGCATCGTCACTCCACGCCGCAAGTTTGGAACCACTGTACTATGTGGCTCAAAACCACATTTTGGAAAAAACAACAACAACAACAACTGCATCGCCGTTTGGGCTAGCAATGTTCTTGCCCATACACTTCCATCCCTCCGGACACTGCCCTCTACGGTTAACCCTACCTGGCAAGGACGTCATCCACAAATTTCTCAGTATGGCCGTGTAGCAGACGACGATTATGGCGAGCGGGATAATGTAAAGAATGAAGGCGGTGAGCAGCGCGTAGCCGGCAAACATTTCCCGGTAAGGCCAGTCGTCCACACAAATTGGGCCCCCACCTAGCTGCTTCACCTTCATGAACACCGCCAAGGGGATGGCACTCAGCGCAGAAACTGAAAAAAAGGAGAAAACAAACAGAAGTGTAACTCATTTTGAAACATTCTTCATCCGAACATACTGTAAGCGTTCCATCATTGTTACCCATTTCAAAAGTCGGATATTGCATTTGAATTGTATACCAGTCTAATATTCCTCAATTACTGAAAATGAACTTGTTTGCCCGGAGGTGTATGCATGTATGCAGGATTGATAAGATACTAATCCCATTTCCTTTCGTAATATTTGCACTCTATAAAAGGCTGTCCGCATGGGCTACATACAGAAGCGATTCCGATCCATCAATTGTTCAGTCCAATAAAAGTTTATGGGGTTGTTCGTCGAAAGCGGGCTGGATCCGTATTGCCTGTAGTGTAGACTTGACCAATATTATGTGAAAGGGTGATGCATGTACTTGTATTAAACGCGTCATCATCGTATCAAGTGGACAATAAATCTGGGTGCCTTTAAAAACCCCTCAAAAAGACACTTTGACCTATGAATTTACACCTTTGTGTCGATAGAACATTACAAGTGGATAATCACGTCAAAGGAACACGGTTAATGTTATTATTTTGTTGTATGTGTGTGTTTTATTAACGATATTTTGCAGCAATAAAGATAAAGTAGGTGGTTAAACTGGAACTGCAAGGGCCCTGGGCAGGGTTTTGAAAAATCTTACCGACAGACTAAAAATTATGTAGATTTTCAATACACTACTAATACTTCGATGCAATGCGCAATGTGTGGTATGAAGTACAATTCTGTGTTGCTTTTACATGTCATGCACTTACCTTGGGCATGATTTATAATACTGCAGATGAAAGAAAAAAATGAATCAACTGGAACCTATTCAAACGTGCACGCAATGTGCGCTCGCAGACGTTCGAGGTGTTGATTTAACCCTACCGCAGCAATGTCAGAAAAAAGAAAACATACACGTCAAATAAACCCCTGCTTGTGCGCATGCCATGCTGAATTATACACTGACAAGCGCCAATGAGAGAGAGAGAGAGAGAGAGAGAGAGAGAGAGAGAGATGGGCAGGGAGGGAGGGAGAGAAAAAGACCACAACAACAAACGTAGGAAGATGTGAATAATGTATAGCTCACGTCTCTGCCGATGGTATTTTCATGTTAAGTAATGATATATGGGGCGATATATTCCATAAACTCAACACAACCCCGTATGAATATTTGATATAAAGGCAGATGTCAGGGTTATTGCTTTTTACACTTCTCTCTTTGGGTACACGAGGCCGAATGGAAGGGGGTGTCGGCAGAGCACAGACGACACCTTCGTTTTCTTTGTGATCGTACAAAAATCCACAAGGTCTAATCGATCAAATCTGTTGTATGGGTATCGGAGGTGATTGTTTACATACATGCCCAGATGCAGCCACTGACGATGAGCACGCCCGACTGAGTCCGCGTCCCCAGTGATCGGAGTGGGTGCATGATCGCTTGGTATCGATCGATACTCATAGCAGTCAGCATCATACACGTGGCCTGGGCAGTAACCTGCAAAAGTTTGCATAATGCATACAAACAGAAACAAAACCGAGATATGTATGATGAATAAAAACAAACAAATGTCCACAATACATAAAACAACTAATCCACAATACGTAAAATAACTAAAACAATTTAGTCTATTCATGGTATTATCATTATTATAGAAACGCTGCTATGTACTTTGTGTCGAGTTCGTTATCTATAGTGCTTATCGCGTATCATTATGTTCTTGTGTATCGATGCTTTTAGTGCTATACAGACAATACGCCCTTCTTGCAAAAATTCGAAATATATGATTTAGATTTGAATTGCTTTTCTTTTGTTCGAATTGCCTTGATTTGATGTCTACATTGTTTCCACATGCATGACAGGTGTGATAAAACGTAAAGACCAAGGACAAGGTATTAAATGTACTACATGACACCAATGATACGGAAAAAGTTTTCATCTATGCTAATGCGTTCACTCTTGTGAATGATTATTAAGGAAAAAAAAAACAGAGCAACTCGTACTGTATAATGGTTAGGAAAAATCATGAATTGATTATACGATATTTCAAGGCTTAATCAAGACCACATGAATAAACATGGTGAAATTTCTTTGTGGACATATACATGTACATTTGAGGAAAACAATGACATTTTGATTTCAGGCGTTTCAAGATACCAAAAGAAAAACATATAAATTTGATTCCACGACAGAAGGTTATTTGGTGAAGATTTAAACGCAGGTCGATGGAGACATTTGGCATCATTGCATTATCTGAATTTAACGCCGGGTTGCCGCTAATATCACAACTTGTAAAAACAACAACAACAACAACAACAACAAAAACAAAACTTCATAAATGTATAACTTTCATAATTTGATCTATCCTTCATGGTACTTTCGGCTTTCTGTTTCTGTTTACTATAACAAACTTGAATATGCAGGGGAATTGCAACTTAAAAAGAGATTTTATTTTTTAGGGACACATTTATTGTTTGAGGCAAATCAAACAAGCTAGCTTTAACAAAACTTTGGTTATCTGTACATCAGTGACGTCAGGGGGACTTTTGAAGGTCGGTTTTGGTTATCCACCTAATTATGTTCGCTTTTAGACCTGGAACGTGTGTTTGATACACGAATGATAATAATGACGGTGTTGCCAATATCGGTGTTGATAATCTAACAGCAAAACGCAACAATGACGCGTTTAACATGTTTAATGGTTTATAAACATAATAGTAAACATTCATTTTGAGAGCGACTTTTACACTGTATATATAAATATATCTATCTATATATATATGTATATTACATATGTTTGCATGAATTTAAAGATGCTGATGATAGGAAGTGATATCAATACAACGCTCAAAAGAAATCATAAAAATGTCAAAGATCCCACATGTCTCATTTAACTGAAATAAAAATTACGTTTAGTAACGAACCCAGACATAACTTGAAAACGATATTTCAGTAAAATCTATAACAAGGTATCTGGTTTTACTCGTGTCTGTCCATGCACTTTTACAGTGTAGCTTACGAGGGTGGCGGAACATGAGACTTGATAAGTGGCTAGCAATGATATCTTTATGGGCTAACAACGGGACTATACTGCGATTGATGAGACGCTTTAAACAGGCAAATCTTCTCTGATTTCTTTGCCTCTATTTTACCTGCGCCTCTATTCTTAATAACTTTGTCTCGCTCCACAGAGTGAAACAAGAGCACAGTCTCTGAGAGTTTGATGCAAAACGCCATCTATACAGAATGCATTGTTGTGAGAATTGATTCTCAAAGGAGGGATGGTTCCCTCTTTCGAACAGTAAGTCAATCCCCGGCAGGTACGGGGAACTTTATAAGCTTATCTGGAGCAGGTTCATATCGAATAACTTCACATCAATCATCGTGCGTACCTTTTCCCCACATACTGAAGTATAACGATATTGACATACAAGGGGAAAAGACAAAATGAAACAAATCAAAAACGCTTTTGACAAAATTTTTGATAGCGAAAACCAAGCATCGCAAGCATGTTTGCAATTGGGACACTGGCATTAAAATTACATAATGTAAGTGGACAAAAGCTGGGCAGACATTTGAGAACATCGAAACAAAGTGAGCGAATTTATATTTCTGTGATAATAATTCATCCTACATGAATTGGATCATACACATTATTCAAATAATAAGTCCAGAAATGATACATTGTATTTGGTGAGCATCATTTTGGGATTTTTTTTTCTGGCTACTCATACTACGATAAAAAGAATAGTGAAAAAGATTCCAATACTTTTTGATAGTCGTGCAGAACTCGGGAACAGTTTTACAAGCTTTAAAGCTTTTATGTAGGCCCCATCATATTTCTTATACTTACTAGTGACATTTTCACACGATATGACCATATACATTTGTGTCAAGTATATTTTCTTTTTCTTTTTCTTCTACAATCAAAAGACATGATTGGATATATTTTGTATTCTTGTTTTGTTGTCAATAATTTTGTAATCTCATCATTGAGAAAATGGAAATATGAAATAAAATTTGAATTTGAATTTGAATTTGAATGTCTCTTCGTGAGAAAACTAGTTTGTGACTCAACTCTGACGCAATATTTCGAGCGCCCCCATCATGCAAAGTTTCCAATGTGTTTCGATTTGATCTAGGATAGATTCTGGGTGTTTGCTATTGGAGTTTTTTTTGTGTGTGTGTGTTTTCAGATTGTGGTGAGCAGAAAAAAAAAGTAAGTTGCAGTTCACGGAAACCTTATTATCATTTGTTTCGAAGGGTAAGTTCTAACAACACATTTCCCTCCCTCAACGTGCTGTCCTGTTCTGTCGATGTTATTCCACTGTGTATTAATTTGAGAGTACATGTAATACGAAAGGTTTCGTAGCACTCTGTGAACAATAAGATTTTGTTTACGCGCCAGAATACCAGGCGAACTCCCAAAGTTCGCGCGTGATGCAGTGAATGTACGTAAGCGCCAATTAGCGCATTTGCACCTGCATTCTTTTTGCCTGTCGAGTCACGTTTGCCTGATGTAATTTGCGAGGCGTCCTTTTACGAGCGCGTTACTTTAATTTAACAAGTAGATATTGCACGTGTAACAGGAATCGGAAATGCAAGTGCTTACACGAATGTTTCAACTGCGCAAAAAAAAAAAGAACTCCTTTCACGTAACTAAGCTTTCATTTTGTATCGCAGGGTAGAAAAAAGGTCCTTTGATCTATAACTTGTATATGGAAAACTTATTGATTGTATGGATCAAATCAAGCTTTACATTTGACTGATACAAAGAAAATTGACGAACACAGAGATGTAGTTTATTCAATCTCCATGCATTTGTCAAGAGCGTGTATGTCATGTGTCTGTGACGCTGGCCCGCCGACCCTCGGTACGTGTGCTCTAATTCTGCCAAAAAGCAGTGACGCTAGGCTGATGTGACTGTATGAGTAGTCATCGCGACAGAGACATTTTATATACTACCTTGCTCGTATGAGCTTGTTATCGCAAATGGCTAAGGTAAATTTCGCCGTGTTTTTCTTCTTTGATAAGCTAAAATTCATTTTTGTTTTTAAGCTGAGTTGATACATGGTTCAAAGGATCCCTGGCATTCACGTCCTGTCTGCTTGCAAGCATTCGGAAGGATAACATTTGTCTTAACTGATGTGATATTTTATAAAAGTTTTCAAAGGCGAATGTAAGCACCCAAATCAGAATCAGATATAATTTTGATATAGGTAACCGATTCTAATGGCGTAGTAGGTATGCATATTTACATTTCTTTAATAATATGACATATATGAGTCACTTCATTTTACATCAGAGCAAGATTCATTCTAATTTAAAAGCAGTTCTATCGACTCTAAATATTTACAAAATTTTGGAGTAACCCGGTATTAACATCCTTCTGAAGATAGCGTTTGTATATCCGGTGTATGGAACTATGTCAAAGGCAAAGAGAATTCATCCCCTAGTTTTGAAATGCTGAGACATTCGTAGAATTGTATGATTCATCACTTTCTCGAATTTCTTTTGATTTTAGCATGGTGAAAAGTTGCAGAAATAAAACGGAATGAACTGAACTGAACTTCATGTATTTAACTATGGGTTTTCAGAATTGTGCACGTCATGGTCCGAAGAACTCGTGCTGTTCGTTACTTACCTCTAGTTTATAAAGTAAGAAAAAGTTGGCCAGCAGCCTGGAGGGGGGGGGGGGGGGTTAGAAACGACACCCTCGGGCGAAAGGATGTTTTACACTTTCCAGATGGAAACATCAGTATCTCGACTTAACAACAGCATCCGAAATTTATTTTGTGTAGTGGTCCGTGTGGTGAGGGCAGGAAAAAATTGGAACAACCGTCATCGAGTATCGTCGAAAAAGAAAAAGAGAAGAAGAAGAAGAAGAAGAAGCAAAAACAACCGGCGGAAACCAATAACATTCCTTTCATCTACTACTTTATGAAGGAAACCTATGTATCTTATACTTTGACTTTCAGGTTAAAGTACGGTAAGATTGACAAATTCATTAATGGTATTATGCTAACCAGATGATAAGACACAACACAATGCGGGAGTACGACCCTAATCCATGAAATCTTTACATGCATAACGTGTCTGCAAAGACATGAGCAGGAAGTATTCTCTCATGACGTAACTTGAGAATTGACAACGGAAATGAGATTCCTAGAGGCGTACCGCAAATTAGATTTCTTTGTCAACCATCATGACCATGTTCGCATTATGGCTTCGCGACTCTACGACAAGGACAAAAACTCCTCCGGAGCGTTAAGTCTGTGGAAAAACAACACTTGCAGACAAACAACGACTGTCTCTATTTTGATTGACTGATGCGTGGAATCAACCACTTTGGTTGCGTTTTATATTACTAGCTGGTTGACATTGAATGAAGGCAAATATGAAGTGTCGCATCCAGCATTGCGCAATTGATTTTTGTTAAAAACTAACGATCAACGTCATTTTATGCTAAAGAACTTGCACTATTTCATGTACATGATTGTGGATACACATAGGGACTTTTATGTCTTTTATCTCTCGTATGTATGATGTATGTATATATATATATATATATATATATATATATAGATGTGTGTGTGTGTGTGTGTGTGTGTGTGTGTGTTATATAATGTTTTGGAAAATGTTGCTAACAGACAATCCACCTTTCAACCCCCCCAAAAAAAAACAACAACAACCAAACAAACAAGAATCATAATCTTATCGAAGGAAGACAAGGACATGTAGTAACCAGTCAGATAAGCAAACCCTCCCAAGCAAAAACACAAACAAAAAGAAACAAACAAACGAAGTAAGCTAGTGTACATGATTTCTGTTGATATTACTGTCCTCTCATGACAAAAGTTTATGAAGAAATCAATGGCATTTGGCTGCGCCTTTGAGAAGGACAAATAGGTGTAATTTATCTGCAACATTTCCATTCATTTCCTGACCTTTTCTCAAACAAAATATCATTTATTAAACCCATTCTCGTGGAGGTAGCAGAAATGATGGCTGAAAGCCGGTCAATTCAGAACGATATTGCTACCATCGTTTAACAATAACCACGCCTTTGCGGCATTTCATCAGACTTCATCCCTCCTCGATCTGGTTCATCGTGAGTTTCCCTCCAAAATCTCTCCAGCAAAACGGCGCCATAAATCCAGCGTGTAGTCCGGTTAAAAGGCTCGGGCCGCTGCGTAGAACCATTTGCTGGTTGGTGTATACGGGGGTCGATTGAGCAATTGATATGCAGAATCGAGTCACGATCGAAACAATTTAACCCACGATTGCGCCAATTTGCATTACACGTTACCCACTTGCGTCGCTGCGCATACAGTCGCTTGGCAATCATTTGAAAAGAAGAAAACCACCCGACCATTTTAGTCGTCGCTCGTGGAATAATGAAACAAACTATGGCAAGCATCGCTTGCTCTTGATTCGAAATCTATTAATGCCATGTTCTCACTGGAGAATGTTAACTGACCTAGCTGCGATAACTGCAATGAAGGCAATATGCAAATTTGTTGAACATAATTACCTTTTACTGGTTTTTCCTCTATCCTGATTATAAAGAAGAGATATTAAGTTTGACAGTAATTGTTTGTAATATGGACGTTCTCAGATACAACGGGATTCAGAAATAGTTTTTTGATAGCGTTTAGTAAATGTGTTGGTGTGTTTGAAGGCAAATCGATCTTTGTGAATCTACCATCACATTCTTTGGGTTCGAATCCCTTGTAAGGTATCAAGTTTATCATCACAGTGTGTGTCATTGAGATAACACTTTGTTTGCTTCATTTTCCATCTCAGCTGATCGCTGGATAGCCCATCTTCAGCTGCACTAGCTCGTCTTCTTGTCCATGGGGTCCAGCTGGATGTAAGATGTACCACTTCACCGGGTAAAACAGTCGAACACGAACTTATTAGGTCAGGATAATAGAAAAAAGTTTACAATTTCTTATCAATTATTCAAAAGAACAAAATCAGCTAGCATTTCATTAAATTGAGGTTCGACGAGTAATCAATTGCCGAGTGTGAGGTACGTCAGTGCCTCTGATATAAGACATGTTCAACTAGAAATGTCGCTATGGCGACTGGTATGCGTCCGCCATAATGCGTAATTCTCCAAATAGGTCTATAGTACAATACCCTGACAATGTGTGATGACAGTTTCACTTAACTGTAATTGGGGATTTGAGGATTTTTGCTTGACTACTGACCCATTTATAAGTTTATGCATTGAGTAATTTTCAAGGTATGGAGAAAAAATGTAATTTTAATATTAGATGGTAAAATATTAGCATTTTAACCTGGCCTTTGACCCTTGACCTTTGACCCTATGACCCTAAAATTCCGAAGCGATCACTGTCAGGAAGAACATGCATTAATGTACTAAGTTTCATGATGATACCTTGAGTCACTTTCGAGATATGGAGGAAGAAGGAAATTTAACACTTTCCCTTGACCTTTAGGCAAGAAACTTCCAAGAGAATCTCTATTGGGTAATGCAAGTTTGAAGAAAAATCCTGCAGGCATCGCATTAATATGAGGGAAATAGTGAAATCTTGAGGAGTTGACCTTGACCTTTGACCCCGACCTTTTGCCCATGACCCCCAAATTCCCTAGATAGTCACTGCCAGTCAGTACATGCATATGTACTAAGTTCCATGAAGATACCTTGAACCATTTGCGAGATATGGAGAAGAAAGTGAAATGTTAACATTTTTACTTGACCTTTGACCTTTGATCTTTAACGTCATGACCCAAAAATCTCTCTGGAGAATCTTTATTTAGTAGTACATGCATACACTAAGTTTCGAGAAAATACCTTCAGGCTTTGCATGGATATGGGGGAAATAGTAAAATTTTGAGCATTTCACCTTGACCTTTTGACCTTTGACCTTGCGCCTCTGAAATTTGAAAGGAGCAAGTTCGCCCACTCAAAAGCCCTTTTTACACTTGTGTTTCTTAACCCCGGACTTTCTGTTACCCAGGACTATCGTTAGTCCCGTACCAATTCTTTCAGCTTTTTACACTGGCCAATTAGTCCCGTACTATCTCTTGTCCGGGGCTAAGGAGAAAACTGACCTTTTTACACTCGTATTTCTTAGCCCCGGACTTTCCAAACCACATGAATATTCATGATTACGCTGTGTACTGTACACTTACACGCACGCACCGGCAGCACTTGATTACCTCGTTTCTGATTGGTCAGTGAGGGTCGGACTTCGTCTCCGTCGCTTAGCCCAGGATTATTTTTTCGTTCTGTTTACAGTCACTTGCTTGGCATCGCAATTGCGGTGCTAACCCTGCTATTTTGCAGGGCCAGATAGTACCGGACTATCGGTGGGGCTAGCCCACTTTGGCAAAAACGAGTGTAAACAAAAAGTGGGCTAAGGATAGTCCCGTACCAACGGTGGGGCTAAGGGGGGGGGGGGGGGGGGGGGGGCTAAGCAAAAATTTACAAGTGTAAAAGATATAGGATACCTCAAACGGTTTTTTTTAGTTACGCTGCCACAAAATTTATTGCAGACGGAAGAACGGACGGACAGAACAAAAAAAAAACAAACAAAAAAACAAAAACAAAAAAACAAAAGAAAACATAATGCCTCCGGCGACACTTCGTGTCGGAGGCATTAAAAAAAACAATGTTTACATAACCCGACAATAATTTCCCTTTAAGAAAAAAAAGTAATTTCAGAGTATAAATTCTGGAATGCATTGGATTAAATCAGGCAATGGTTGTATCAAACACTTTCGATAATCAGAATTGATAATACGACTCAATATGTCATTGATGATTATGTAAGTCGTAATGCATCTATCATTTAATAGACATATTCAGCGTTATCAATAGATACTTGTGCAAAAAAAGACACTCACATACGTGTTTGTTTGAATGTGTGTGTTTGTGTCATCTTGTCTCACTGCTTAACTTGTACCCCTTCCTTTTATCCCTTCTGAATCGTTATGCCCACTCGTTCATGTACGCACGTATGCAAAGGCTTATTCTTCTTTTCTTTTCTTTTCCTTTACTCATGCAGGGAAATTGCTAATTGTACAAGCTCTCTCTCTCTCTCTCTCTCTCTCTTGCATGTTCATTCTATATTCCATACTAGCGATGGCTATTTTAACTCACAGGGATGTCAAGATGATCAAATTATGTAAATCACGTGTATTTATATGTGTTTGTAGCTGCAGCTGAGCATGTATTACATATTTGTAATATCATTGTTAGCATTTGTATTTGCTTCATGACATTTCACCTTCTCGTACAAATCGTTTATACTACTTTGCAACTATTTTGTATTATTTGGATATAGAAACAAATAAATGAAATGAAAAATGGAATGAAATCAGCGGAACGTACGTGCATCATGTAGAAAACGAATTTGCATAGGAACTGGCCAAAGATCCAATGATTCAGCGCGAAGACCGACGCGGTGAAAGGGGCGCAGCAAACGAGGAACGCTATGTCCGTGATCGCGAGGTTCATAATGAAGTAGTTCGTGGCCGTGCGCATCTGGAGATGACGTAGTATGACGTAACAGACGAGGGCGTTGCCCAGTACGCCGATGACGGTGATGAAGCCGAAGATGAGCGGGACGAGCCAGTTGACCAGAGTGATGGGTTGACCGCCGACCTCCTCGTACGCCGTCGTCTGTATCATGTCGTCGTCGTACGGGAACGACACGTTGGCGTCTATCGTTGGCGGGAATGCTGTTGTCATGATTTTTACTGAACAAAAGATGAAACAAAACAGAGGAGATAAAAGTCAATTACTCTTGATTCTTATATGTTCCAATTTGTGATTAGCTTCTCACCACCATTATCTGACTCAAAAAACACTTGGAAAAAGCCACTGTAGCACATTAAATAATTTCAGTGTCACTCGTTTTAATACATATCTTGTTTGTTACCATGGCAACATCAAACATTAATGTAACAGTTACTTAAGTTTTTATACTCTAATGTGACAGCTACTAAAGACTACTATGTCAATCATAACAAAAGAAAAAATAGCCACCACTGACACTCATAAGCAAATATAGTAAATTTTCAGCAATGTTTGATAAGCCCAATGTAGCACATATGGACAGATTTTAAATAATGAATTGGTGGATAAATGATTGATAAACTAATCATTGATTAAATGTCATCTAAAAAAGTTGTCAAATAAGCCTCATTCACTCATTCAATGTTCGGAGCAAAGCTACGGTAAAACGATTAAATAGACCTTCATCTATTTTATCCCCAAAACAAACACCTTTTTCACAGGTGAGTGTTGAGGAGCCTTGTTGCCTCAAAAACAGACTTACGTTTGCATATTCGTGATTTTCTGCAGTTGCCCCCCTTAGATTGTACCTTTATATCATTTTTCTTCTTCATCGATGTACCGTGACCGTTACCCTATGATTTGTACAAAACAAATATGTATTTTGTATATTATGTTTGTCACGAAATTGCAGAAATATATAGATATCAAATATCAAAATATCAAATATCGGCTGAAGTTACAGTATGTACTGCAAAAGTGCTCAGGAAATATCAAGTGGTAATCTTTCCGCGTCATGAAGAGAAAATGACTCATCATAGCCGATCTACGGAACACATCACTCACCCGACTCACGGACGCAATGTTTAGTTTCTCTTTATTGCAATACCTGCGCATTTTACAAAGTTTTGTTCCACAGTTTCCCTTATAACTTTTGTGTTTTGTCCCCATAGGTATAGTGTGGCCATACATTGGCGACCGCGCCCTACAATAGGGATTAGCGGGTGAGGGATTCGAGCTCATTTCACTTCATCTCCGTTGGATGAAATCATCCCACGAATCAGTCGTCCTAACTTCATGACATGTAACTCAAGTCTGGCGAAGTTCTCGAATGTCTCTGGGCATATTGACCAAATTACATCAGAACAATTCAGGCCACCCAGACCTTTTCTCCTATCGCATCAAATGACATATATCACTCCCGTTTTTTGTTTCTGTTTTTGGCTTTATACCCAAGGCGCGAGTACGTGTCTGCTGGTATATCATTGCCGATTGTTCGACCTTCTACATACTTGGGGAGGACACATTAATGGGGATACGGGTGAAAGTTTCCCATCAATATTTCAATTAGGTGGATTCAAGACATACATGGGGCAGAATTAGTGCCTAGAGTTTATGCCTGACATGACAAATGTGTTTACGAAATACGGCATCTGATTGGCCCATGCTTTTAATGCCTCTGTAACAACCTGAAATTAAGCATGATGGCTGATGTAAACCCTCTTCATTTTCAGAAAGACAGTTTCTCAACAGCGAGTGCGCTTGCCGTCAAACAGGATTTGGAAGAGAACACACGTCAAACATCCCGTCGTGTTTGGATTGATAGCCAGCGGTAAGAGTTGTTTAGGGTGCAGAACCGGAATCAGATGCACAATCGATGTCGGTTGCCGAAAGGTCACATCTTCATAAGAGATGAAGGACGCGCAGTCAAGTGCAGTTATTGGTGATTAGCAAGTCATTAGTGCTATACCAATTGCAGGTGGAACCTCACCGAGCGCGCGCTCCGCACGACAGGTCCGTCGCCCCTTCCACCTGCTAGCTCGCTGAGCCACTGAGGTCATGGGAGGTAATATGGAAATCCCGCGCTTTGCGGTAATCTTTGTCGGCGCCAAACGGCGAAATGACAGAAGAGCCGAAAGAAGGCAAGTGACCATTACGTTGCTCCTTTCGACGCTTTCATTAGCGACCACTACGTCATTTCTTTCTGGCACAACGTCCCCATCATACCTTCGAGAAAAGCTTGTTGCATTGGTTCCTATCTCCACACAACTCCCCCCTCTTCTTATTGAATAGTGTTCAACTGATTTGAAAACATTCATTAAAAGCCGACGACGGTGTGTCGTTCGGCATTCTCATTACAAATGACTGTCCATAGTGACGGGGATAGAATTCAGCCGAGAGTACACAGCAAAGACAATTCGATTACCAAAGCTGTTGTACTTTTCCCTACATCACCCGCTAGCGAATTTAACTAATACATACACGGTGTCGAAATGTATGCGCGACACAAATGCAACGATAGCCTGGAGGGTTCGTGTCAGCTAGTAGTGCAGAAATCCGTGCAGCTGACATATTTTCAGACCTCTTGTCGCATTCCCGTTGAGACAGCATTGGCATGAAAGCTGGCTGTGTATCACTTCCATCCACTAAGACCAGAGACGATTACTATCATATCATTGATTTTCCAATACAAGGTCAAGAAGCAAGCTTTTGATTGAACTTTCTCTCGATCTCTCTTCCCTTGCCTCTCTGTTCATGTAAATAATATGATACATATTTTATCCCATGTCGCTTTTGTTATTGTTATGTGCGTTAATGTTCACGTCAATGTCAATGTTAATGTCAATGTCAAATGTCAAATGTCAAATGTCAATGTCAATGTCTATATCTGTCTTTGTCTTGTCTCTGTCCTCGTCATTGTGCCTGTGCATTTATGTCTTGGGCACACTCGCCACAAGTGTTGTATACTTTTAGAGATGTGACCCCAGCATGTTAAAGGCCTAATTTACCATTTGCAGATAAAACGAAAGCCCAAAACGTGAGTTAGGGATAGAAACAACCAACGTAAAAAATGGAATCAGTATGATCAATGTTAAGTATTGTTAAATATACAAAATGTGAACAAAAGTTATAATAAAAAGGGTTTTCAGACTAAACCGTCTACAGATATGGTTTATTGAGAAAAATAGTGATATCTTCTTATATTTTAAGCTTTATTGCGAAATTTTATATGGTAGGATGTTGTGTGATACAACTGACCTACGCATATGCATCAAATGTGATATCTTGAACATTTGTTAAATCACTGCTTCCAAAAGTAAACAGGACCTTTAAAAGTGATAGCATTATCATTTGTACTTCTGTATTCCTGGAAAATGTCATTGTACTGAACTTAAAAAATGAACTGATATATGGGCATGTTTGTTTGTTTGTTTGTTTGTTTATGTGTGTGTGTGTGTGTGTCTGCAGATCAACATGCAATTTGGAGGTTGCGTACACCGAAATGTAAACATTCATGAATTTACAAGAGGACCAGGTGATTTAGAAATAAACGAACAATATTGCGCAGTTTCTGGGTCCATGACCAGTCACGTTCCACTTTTATGCGACGTAATCTAGATCCTTCTCGACGGGGCGATGGTTTGTACCCTTATGAATATCTAATGACTTTCCCGTGTGTGGAACAAGAACACCCGATATGCATCTATTTTTGTCTCTGTTGATATCCATAAACATAATCTCTTCCTGATGTAAAGACGAATACATTTCGAAAACAAAAGTACACCATACCTCTCTCACGGAGCGGTTGCGAGCACTGAAGATGACTCTGTTTGTTTTGAAGTTACGATCGGAAGAAGGGAGTTTTCCACAAAGGTTAATGGTTCTGTGTCTGCGACGCAACGTCTTATCCATACATGATAATGGTAATCGGTAGAATGTTCCAGACGAGAAGCAATACAATGGATGCTTAAATTTTAGGTGACTCATACGTAGTTTCTCTGCATCCTTCCTCTGATGGGCTTTTGCCCCGGTTGAGCCCTTAAAGACAAACAAACTAACCATCAAACAAACAACAATCCCAACATAAGTGAAACCCAATCCAGAACAGTAACGTGCACAGACCACATATTTGATTTTGTCTGTTTTATTGGTGTCAAACAATGTCCTGCATAGTGTGACCTTAGAGTGAAATCACCTCCTCCTATTGGTCGCTGTACTTGAAACGAATTTTAAATGCACAATTCACCAACGGAGCACTGATTAGCTGAACACAAAAGCATCACGTGACCGGTTGCAATAGAAAGCGAAGACATTTAGTAAGTTTATAAACGTTGTGCCAAATTGACTAAGGAGTACAGTAACTTCGTTAAATGTCCACCAACGGAGCACTGATTGGCTGAACACAAAAGCATCACGTGATCGGTTGCAATAGGAAGCGAAGACATTTAGTAAGTTTATAAACGTTGTGCCAAATTGACTAAGGAGTACAGTAACTTCGTAAAATGTCCGGCAAAACGTAAACAGGTGATATCGTTAACAGCAATTGAACAGCATGTATAGGTAGTTGCAAGGACATAAACGTCAGTAACGGAGCACATTTCAAGCAAACAAAAAATGGAAAAAGGACAAGGAACTGTAGGTTAACTGCTCTTAACAAGAGATGCCATACATTGAGCCTCACATCCGATAGGAGTGTAACTTTATTTTGTTCCGGAGTTAGTTGTGGAATTAGGTAATTACTCTGCCGAATTAAATGTGGGAATGGCTCATATTATAGAAGCAGTAGGACGACGCATCTTTCCCAGTGATGCAGTAGCTTATTTCAAGTAGTTATTGTAGTAGGCATGGTACACAGTGTCTTTTTAATAAATCTGGCAACAATCAGAAATCTTATAACACCCGATGCACTGCCGGTAAGGTGGCTGGTATCATCGGTGAATATAAGAATATCAAAATATCAAAACAAGAAGGTTAAAGGTAATCGCTGTCAAGTTTAGCTTACAAATTTGTCGACTTGCATTCTTGTCAGTATGATAATCTGCAGCTTGTTATTATCGTCTTTACGTGATTTCCATTATTGCTATTAATAGGCCTGCGATTATCATCATTGCATATCTACTTCAAATGTACGCGCACTAGTCATTTTGAGACACATAGTGTAAAGAAAGAAACATAGGTCAGAGAAGTTTATCAGAGTTGACATTCGAAACGTGGCGAGTTTCCTTCCTATTTTTTAATGATTTTTTTTTCCAATGAGTATACTTTAAAGAATCAAATCGGG
This sequence comes from Diadema antillarum, assembly GCF_040938485.1. NCBI lineage: Eukaryota > Metazoa > Echinodermata > Echinoidea > Diadematoida > Diadematidae > Diadema > Diadema antillarum. The sequence goes on along the minus strand of NW_027271585.1, from coordinate 319,219 downwards.
AAAAGGCTCTATCTCTTCTTGAAGAAAGAAGAAAATATAATGCATAAGTTCCACAAACATTCCAAAGGAGAAAAAAATAGAGAGCTTGAGGTAATGGTGAAATCGATATGATTTTAAGTCCTTGTAATCACGCACCATCGGACAGTCGGGCGTTGAAAGTTAGCAGATTAGAATCATTGGGCGTCCATTAGTTGCGTGGTTACCCTCAGGTGTGTTGCAGGACTCGAAATACCAGCCATAGCTTCCAGTGTATAGATCTTCTTTCAGTAGAAAGCGGATACCATCTTAGTTTCTTCAGAAGTGCGTTATGGCTTTTTATTCTTCTTCCTGTGTGAACGAATCACAGGTAAATCACCTCATGCTCTTTTGTGTTTAACGAAGCGCGCACTTCTAAAAGAAAAAAAGGAAAAAATGAAGCCTGTGGAACCACTGGAACAGAAAGTGGCAATCAATACACTTTTTAAACATAGATGGAGCCAAGATTGCATTGAAATATGATCATCCATTTGACCATTTGACCTATTGATTTGGTCAGCTTCATAACCCTAATATTTGATATACACGACATCCGTAATCAATAGGTTGATATTTGCCTTCACGAAGAGTGTACGACCAAAAATTTCCCATCGCGACAACGTAATTATATCATCCTTCTCATCGAATGAGGCAAGGCACAAATGCACACAGTAAATGAATTCCACTTCTATACATACTGCATCATGTACTGGAAAGAGACAGCACAGTCAGCAATGCTTTCCTAATATGCCCCCTCCCCCCACAAAATGAGATGTTTATTTCTCATTTCTAAAGAAATTAAGAAAGAAATTAGTCAGGAATGCGATGCTGTGACGTCATATACGATAACATCAAATAACTTTGAGTATGATCGTGGCTTGTGCTCAAAATTTTGCATCAGCGTAAAACGTTCCATGTCCTTTAGAGCATAAGTTTATCTTTATAGTGAGTGATAAATCACTTGCTTCCTTCCGTTAAGGATGGTAGAGTAGATTGAGAACATAAATTTGATACGAGTTTTTTTTTTTAATCCGTCCAGAGAATGATATCATAACGCAAACCTCTGGCTTGGACACTACTGCAATGACCTTCCAGTGAAGGGCTACTCAATCTGTTACGCCTTATCTGTTTGCGCAATGATACCGTGGTTAAAAATCGATGATCACGTGATATGAATAAAGTCTATAAGCATCGCCATCAGCAAATAACCCAATCGTTCAACAATATATGATGTCGGAAGCGGCACTATTAATTATGACGTCAGTTATAGACTGACGGTAATCAATAAACATGCAACGCAACAGCAATAGGCAATGGGCATCACACACATACTAATTGTGCACACACACAAGAAAAAAATAGGCGTATTGAAATAGATCGAGAAAGATTTATTGATAATGATATATGAACACGAAAAATGAAAGGAACATTCTTCTTTTTCCTCTTCTTCTTCTTCCGTGCCCTCTTATGAGAGAACTTGAGGTTATGCATGTTCCACCCTTTGACTTTCGCGATGATCCATGCTGATATAATTGATTACTGGTAGGCCCTGGAACAACACCACACTGGCACAATCGACACTACACAACGTACCGGCAGCTTTCGAGAATTTCTTTGACACACGAGTTCGGTCTTGCTTGATTTGATTCGGTCACTGCTCCCACACGTAACAACAACATTCATGATTCAGTGGATGCATAATATCGACAGCTACCTAAAGAACAGGACTGCAGGTGACGCTATACAGTGGAATCCCGTTACAACAAAGTTCTCGGGACAGGCAGTTTTCTTTAGTTATATCGAAATTTCGTAATAACCGAACAAATGAATAATTGAAAAAAAACATAGAATGGATAATGTTGCGGCATGAATTTTTACTTCGTTGTAACCGGAATTTCTTTATAACCGTGTTTGTTATAACGTGAGTGCACTGTTTATAACGAAATCTTCGGTGCCGCCACATTTCTGTCGCTATAACGAAATTATTTTTGTCATAGTCAAACATAGAGTATGTAAAGAGATAGATGATTAATTGGGAACCTAAATTTTGACTTCGTTGTAACGAGAATTTCGTTAAAACCGTGCTCGTCAAAACGGGAGTGCACTGTAATCAGGTTCACAAACGCAACCGTGTTAAAAGCAAGCAACGTCGTCTGTCTTAAAATGACCAGTATACTCATACAGTAGATGGCTAGCGTCACTGTGAACAGACAAGAAAAATGTTAGATTTCATGTATTTCACGTTGGAGACGGCCAGGGAAAATTATTTGCCACGATAATGCTACCAAAGGAATGCAAATCATTAATTATGATACACTTTATCAAACAATTTTCCCCATTTCAGATGACCTGGTCGAGACTTACATTGTACCTATGAACTACTTCCACACCAGAGACTCATAAACAAGAATACGATTGTCAGGACAATAGCAGTTGCTCACAGTGTGGTGGTAATTTGAACAATCATCTTGCAATTCCTTGAAACAGTTAACAAAAGTTAGTGATAGTAGCCACTGAAAAAAAACAACCCAGAGAGATCTCCCTGTGTCTGTCTGCGTGTTTGTTTGTTTTTCTACATGGCACATGGAGAGAGAAAGAAAAAAAAACAAAGACAGACAGACAGAAGACAGAATATATATATATATATATATATACATATATATATATATATATATATATATATATATATATTTCATACTTGCAGTCCGCGTGTTGGTAACAGTACAGAAAAGATGACCCTGAGGAAGACGTATGTATTCGTCGAAAATTTGGTCTGAATAAATAGCACTGTTGGACTGAAATGCATTACCACCCTACTTTGTCATCTTTTATATATATATATATATATATATATATATATATATACATTTATATTCCAGGTGTTCGCATTTAGGTAACAGGTGTATATCTATCAATTTTCAACAATCGGGAATAAAAAACAAAATCAATGGTTTTATCAGCTGTTTATTGCACGTAGTATACTTGATTGGAATACAAAACATTTTTCCTGATTATCCACAAAACACATCGTATTTCTCCAAGGCGCGAAAGCAATCAGCAAAACAACTCATCATATCAAATAGTCCGCATACCTCGGGTTTACGTTTCAAAGTTTCGTCGTTTGCTGCCGGCCCTCCTGGACAAACGGATCGTCTTCCAGTAGAAAGTGAAAACTCGGCCGACGTCCGATAGGTGTGTCCTCCCCACTTCCTGTTTTGTGGATCGGACGCCAACTTACCCCCGGCCCTTCAAGAGATAGCAAAACAAGATGCTCGGCCACCGGCCAGGGCTGGCAATCTAACAGCCATCAAATTCCATTTACCATCTCGGCGAAAGGTTATTGCAAACCTCGTTCACTTCCAGTTTGTTTCCCGTGTGAGAGGGAGCAGAAGGGAGGAGCAGAGGTGATCGTCAAGGACGAAGTTTATAAGTTTGACAAGTCCGGCGACTGACTTCATAGCCTGCGGCTCTCCTCCTGGTAATAAAAATCCGCGTAGATGTGCTCGCCCTGCCTCTTCATTAGCATCATTCGTCCCCGAGGCTCTTCCCACTGAGAGAAGAAGACACGCTGACGTCCTGAGTGCGAGTTAACGAATCTGCCCGGCGGAAGTCGCGTGCCGCAACATTACTCTGGTACCAAGGCAGGGTGGATTCATCCGTCGATATTAACGCACTCACACATTATACACGAACATACACACACACACACACACACACACACACACACACACGCACACGCACACATAGATTATACACACACAACGCACGCACACACACACACTCACGCACACAGACACACACAGAGGATCATACACGAACACAAACAGACACTAGTCATTGTATCGGTACATTTAACTGGAAACTGATGTGGATTGGTCATGAAGCATGTGGCGTCCACTAATGTAAAAACTGTTCGCGGGAATGAATGTCACGTGACTGTTTCATGTGATAAGTGTTCGAACGAAAGTCATATCAAGTCACCGAAAAACTTTTTATTTTTTGTTTTTCTTGGCTGTTTGTGGAAACAAGCATTGTAGTATATACAAGTGTGTTTCTAGGAAGACGTATTTCCTACAATAAATGAATAATGATTACATGTCCGGAGAAAGAACCACAACTAAGAAAGCAAAACAGAACAAAAAAAAAACCCCAAAACAAAATAAAACAAAACAAGAAAAGCAACACAAAGCTGCCTGAAAATACCAATAGAAAAAATGGATAATTGTGATTTACTGAGCGCACAATTCTTTCAATCAGAGTCGATAATATAGAGAGGTCATTGAATGCAGCTACTTACTTGATTACATGTAGTGGCTAGATATAAGTGACCAATTTTGGTTTCAAATGTATCTATCTGCGTTGATGATAATTGATAATCTGACTGCATCGAACCCGCAATAACATTTAATACAACAATTGTGGGAACATAATCTAGCTACCGTCTTTGTATCTATGTAAATATATATCAATTTCGACACTCATCAGGTCTTTGGTATTAAGCCAATGAAGCCACTGTTATTGCACACACAATTTTCGTCAAAATTGGTTTGGATAGGATACAGCTTGTCTGCATACGCCATGCAATTTTAGGCAGAGAGGGAAAAGAAAAGGCTCCTAAAGAGGCTACCCGCCAAAAAAGTTCGTAAATCATAAACGGCATGATCATATTCATTATGTCCGTCTTCACTGATATCATTTTTCCCCAAAAAACATGTGCAATATGCCCACTACTTGGAGTTATTTCTGGCGATCTCTTTTTTTTATGCCAATGTAAACATGTAAACGTGCGACTCTGCGTACTTATAAGTTTGTGAAAAAGTCATTGACAATGGTCAACAACAACAATAATAACAACAACAGCAGCAACAACAACAACAACAGCAACAACAACAACAACAAAAACAAAACTCATGATGAATGATGATACAGTGCCTCAGGAGTCATCCGAATCAGCCTGGACCACCTTCTTAACCCTAACTAGGCCGGGCTATTTAGGTAGATCATAGAGCCGGGGGGGGGGGGGGGGGGGGCTCCCAGACCCCTCCCCCCTCCAGATCTCGGCCGTCGACCGCAAGATCGCGACGAAAATTGGCACACACATTGCCTTTGATGTAATCTTAAGTACTACAAAGTTAAAATTTAAAAAGATTATCATTTATGCTAATCTATGCATAATGATGCATGAAATCAGAAAATTTGGTATAAATCAGTAAATAAAGCTCAAAATGGGCCCATATTTTGTTTAGATATTCTTTTTAGTGTCCTGAGCAAATATAAGAGAAAAAAATTGCGCCATCAGAAAAAATTTCTTATGTATTTCTTTGTTTTTTCGACTCTATGTTTTCCATTGTTTTTTCGATGAAACTTCTCCGTGACATTGTTCCGAACAAGAAAATATGTTATTAATTGATTTTAATCAATAAAACCCCCAAATAATCATGCTTTTATGAAATTTGACTGTAAGCACAGTTTGCATTGAAATTGTACATGAATTCACGTTTTTGAGCAATTTTTGGTCTGACATGCACGTACATATTTATGCACAGCTTCGGAACCGCGCGCCCGGGCATCGCATATTTGGTGTCAAAAGATGCGGGAGACTCAAAAGAAAAAAGTCATGAAACGTCGCGGCGATAGCTTTTCGCGTTGGCGATACATCGCGCGGAACGTCGGGGGGGGGGGGGGGGCCTCGGAGGCCCCCCCCCCCCCGGCCTAGTTAGGGTTAAGGGGGATAGTGTCTTTGCAGAGCCGAGTAATTATGTCAAAATCAGATATTGCCATATCAGAACCATGGAGAAGACATCAAAAAAGCACAAATACACAACAACGTAGGCTGGTATTGAATGTTATTCAATTCCATATTAGGTTTGCTTTAATATATTTCATCTATAAACTTGAATTGGAGGTTATATAATGTTTTAATGAAAACTATATATCTTAGTCACCCTATTTTCACTGTTTTATGTGGAATCTCATTCCAGAGTCATACTGAGACTACAGGTACCACATCCAATAACCCTAGCATTTCTTTCACCTATCAACTCACAACTTTTCTTAGGTGGATACTCTTAAAGACCAGAGATTCTTTGTTTTTGGTTATATAATTCTCGACTGACATAACGGTTTTTTTTTTTACTTTTTTTTTTTTTTTTTTTGGGGGGGGGGGGTCAGGCCTTGCAGTTTAATAGCGTTCTATCATGCGCCTCGGTGTCATTTCCGCACCCCTCGTTATAAGAGTCCCCCGTTTAAAGGGAGATATACAGTAATGACTTATTGTCCATTACGTTGTATACCGGAGTGTTCAAGCGGCGCGACATTAAATTATGATTGAGAAATCACGGCACGTTGACCGGTGACAAAGGGCACCGCGCGGTCATGCGCCGTTACCTGCACACCGCCCATTACCAAGGAGGGCACGCATCAATATTTGCTGATGACCGTTGCGCGCGGCCGCTCTGGTACGGGTAAATATTAACACATCGTACGTGATGAAGTGGTAGTTCACGGCTTAAGCAAGTCTTGAATAAAAAAAAAAGAACAGGAATCTGCAAGTGATATAAAAGCAAAATCGTCAGGTTCAACCTTTTGGGGTCAAAAAGGTGAAAAGAAAATGACCAAAGACATCAACAGCTTCACATCTTAAGAAGATATTACCAGGCCGCAGGAGGGCGCTGATCAAGTGAATAATGCATAGCGAAACTGCCAACGGACATGTGTACATGACCGACGAACTAATCTATCTCTCGTCAGTACAAAAACGGGCCTCACCATTTACGATATGACTCTGCCCCCATTCCCATCCACTTAGGTGAATAACATTGTATTATTTATCATCCGTGTCCGCTTGGAGTACTAGAGGACCCCTGGGCACATAAAGACATTCCAAATATGAAGTAATTTCTTTCCACCAAGAGATACTTATTCCACGGACACTACTGGGTTAAGTTAGGTGATTGTTAGAACTCTTCCCATTTCCGGTGCTGAAAAACTGATGTATCGTTTTGGTAACTTACTCGATGGATTTCCATCGTATACACATAAAGTAATCCAACCATTGTACTAACATGAACTCAGCAGTGTCTGGTGTCATAGGTTGCATTTGCACTGATTTTCCTTTTTCTCCTTGACTTTATTTGGCACAATAAAGACGTTTAGGCATAACCACATCAGTTGAAAATGGTCCGAACCAATCGCAATTGGGTGCACGTCACGAGGCTGATACCCACGAGTCATACAGCCCACGAGTTGTACAGCCCATTAGTCATACAGCCCACGACTTGCAGCTCACGATTCATACAGCCCATGAGTTCGACACGGAGCAAACAAGGCCCACGAGACCGACACATTAGGACCTAAGCCCCGTGTTGTATCTGTCGAAATCGTGCACGGGCTGTTTTTACCTAGTGTCGAATTCATGAGCTGTATGACTCATGGACCTGTTTTCAATGTTGGACTCGTGGGCTGTATGACTTGCGGACGTTGATCTCGTGGGATGACCCCCAATCAAGATAGAGTAGACACGTCGGCACATATGTGCAGTATTTCACAAAACGATGCTGTTGAATGTCGCTTGAGACACGAATAACTACACACGTGGAATATGGTTGTCATTTAACTGTGCGTTTATATCTTTCGAATCTATTGATTGAATTTTAGATTTGATTGACAATTTGTCCTGCATCGACGTTAACAAGCTCCAAACATTGTTCAGTGTGTTAGTAGGAACCATTGTAAGGAAAATACAATGATGGACATACTTAATCGGGTTAGACTGGGAAATACTATGCTTTATTCAATGTGACAATTTCTCAAATTAAGATTATTGCTTCTTACGTCAAGTTGTTTTATTGCAACTGATTGACAAATTACCCCACACCAACGTGAGTGAAAATTGATTATTCAGTGTGTTAACAGTAGTCATGATTAGAAAAAAAAACAAGACGTTTGGAATACATAGTCGGGTTGGCCTCGAACAAACAACCTCTTGATTGCTAGACAGGCGTCTTATCCACCAGACTACACTGAGCTTCCACCCGACGTGCCAATGATGGTCCTGACCCTTTATAGCAACGGGTACTGCGTATTTATTCAAATCAATGACTCGGTAGTCTAGTGGATATGACGCCTGTCTAGCAATCAGGAGGTCGTTTGCTTGAGCCGAACCCAAGTAAGTATGTCCAAGATTTTTCTTTTATGAATTTTTTTTTAAATCATGCCTATTATTTACACACTGAATAATCTGTATTTACTTACGTCGATGAAGGGTAATTTGTCAATCAGTTGCAATAAATACGACCCGTCGCAAGAATCATTCATTTGAATTTGAGAAATTGTTTACATTGATTAAAGCATAGTATCTCTCAACACTAAGCAAACACAGGAAGAGAGAAGAAGAGGTAGAAAAGAATGACAATAAATGAGCAAATTCCTTACTGATGGATACATTTCTCTGCATGCTTTGTTATGCCATATCAAGAAAACAGAATCAGGTTGAAGAGAAATCATATCATCCTAGATCAATTTCCTTGGAAATGTAAAAGCGCATGTACTCAGTGTTATTTCTACTCCATCGTCACACCCACGCATCTACCCTAAGGTTAGCTCCTCGGGAGGGGAGTTCAGTTAGCTGACGTGGAGCCAATGATGTTGCCTTGGAAACAACGACATAGAAAATGGACATTTGCATCCAAATTAACTAAGGCTGAAATGCTATCCACTACGTGAAAAAAAAAAGAAAGAAATCAGAATGCAAAAACATCTATTTCACTCTCCTTGATCTAGCCATATGAGACTGATGAGCAACCACACACTTATCTTGCACTATACCTCTGGAAGTTCTTAACTTGTCTAGCAGATAAAAGTTGTTTCTCCTCAAGTGTCTGAGACATTGCGTCAAGAAAAATAATAATAATAATAAACAAAATCCCAAGGAATCTATGAAACCCCCGCACCGATTTTTATTTATCTCGAGAAGAGTAGGAAAGGGGGACAGAGTGTTTCTCTGGGATGAGGTGTTATCCACCTTCAGACAGTTCGAGGCGATGGCAATTAATCCAGATGAGGGGCTAAAAAACACCTTAACGTCTGCGTTCCAATCTTCGGCAGCCTCCTCCCACAAGAGTCGCAGGCTCGGCGGGTCGAGAGGAGTCCACTTTCAGAGTATCGCGTTTCTTTCGCCGGCTGGATGGGGAGGGGGGGGGGGGGAATGTCTTCTGAATAGAAGGTGAATTGAGGGGAAGTATAGGCGTGTATAAACTCGTTCTGGTATGACGTGGTGTATCCGTTTACTCGGGAACATGTGACCAGGGTGCAAATGGCCCTCGATGATACCGGGACGGATAAGCCATAGGATGCTGCTTGCTCCTTGCACCACCAAACTTTAAAGGAATAGTATAGTTTTGGTTGAGATGGAGGATTCAGATTTTAACTTTTGGTAAGTTAATTAAATACAACATAATATAAAATATTGAAGAGCATACAATTCAATCTACAAGATATTCAAAGTTTATTCGATGAAAATCAGTGTTGAAATGGCTGAGATATCCAAAAACAAATCAAAACAAAGTGGTGGTAATAAAAGGTGGGTCCCACCTTCTAGTAGGACCCTTCAGTTTTTGTATAAAACATATTATCGTAGCCATTTCAAAACCAATTTTTATTAAATAAACTTTGAATTCCTTTTAGAATTGTACGCAATTTCATGTTTAATAAGATGTTTCTCATTATCTCACCAAAAAAAAGTTGGAAACCTGAAGCCCCATCTCAACCAAAACTATACCATCCTTTTAAAGGGTCTTATTTCTTCCTCTCGGGTTGTTACACTTTAGCATTTGCAATTGTTCAGACGATGCCTACCTGTCCAGCCAAATCATTTATTATTCTTTTCATCGTTTGTAATGTTGGGGGATTTGCAAGAAAGAAAGGTCTGTACACCTATTACGTATCAGAGTGCTAGCAATGACATTTCAGTGATCAGTTTCGATCGACAAAGTTGTGATGTAAAGTAATTATGATACTGACGATTGTTGATAAAAATTTCTCAATGGAACAAAATGCGGCAAAGTTGGCTAAGGAATGCTTGTGGATCCGATGACACTCTCTGTGCCATTTCATTTTCCCCTTAATCTTGACCTCTGACAGTCGTCATATAAAAGAATAAAGAAGATAATAAAGGTCGCAGCATTCCTGTAAGTCTCATCATCATAATCACGTTTCCTGATTGTTGTGAAAAGTGAAAGAATCTTATTGGTCTGGACGTCAAGCCTTACCGCCCTCAATTTACGCATTTATCGAATCGTCATCAACCTAATTTCCCGTGAAAGAAAACAGTTAGGACGGCCTTCTTTGGATGAACAGCCGGACTGCATGACAAACTGTTGTTAAACGACTTGTCCACATGTGAGTTTCGTCGACAAATTGTAACACATACTGGATATAATTTTTGCCGGTAGGGATATCAACAAAAACAGAAATGTCTGTTACAAAACAGTGAAACTGTTTCTCGTTGTTGCTGTTTTCATTTGTAGCAGCGGTACACACGCATACACAAGCATGAATCGTTGTCTCTCTCATTTCTGTTTTGTGAATCAGCTGTGGTATTCTTTGCTTTTTTCCCCTCCCTCTTTATATAATCAGCCAGATAACTTATACTAGGAAGCATGTTTGACAGACCTTATAGTTTCGGATGTGACGATGACATTATTTGCTTTTTTCCCCTCATTTTCTCTCCCTTTGCTTGCTACAACTTTCTCTGGAATCACTGTCATGCATTTATTTTTGTTTACCATGCTGCAGTAACCAGAGAAAAATTCAAAACTGTGGAACACAAGAGGATTTTAAGACATGAATATGTTTTTTGATGAGCAGCGATATGGTAACGTATGTACGCTGTATCTCCTTGACGTAGTCTGGTAGTGAGGGCATGTTGGTACTGTGGTTTGGAAGACAAGCCTTTCCACTTTCTGGTCCTATATAGTTCGAATCCCGCCAAGACCTTTCTTTGAGAATATTTTTTTTTCACCCCCGGTATCCCTCTCGACTCTGAATTATATAAATGCGAATTTGGCGACGATAGCGATGGTAGTCATGATAGTAGGGCCCTTCTGGTAGAGCAGTGGTCATCCTTGATAAGTAGGGCCATTTTATAACATATATGAACAAATGAAGTTGGAGGGAACTCGATCATGTCTAAGGGCACAATGGTACAAGCTACATCCTTCTGTGATCATTTGTTGCTTGTGGTTAATTCTGATTCATTTTTAATCTTATTTGTTACTCAGGTCATCGTCAGTAGGAACAGGCAAGGCTTTAAGACATCGAAATGTATTTGATGAAAGCAAAAAAAGAAAAGAATAGAAGAAATCTAAAATGTTGTCCACATTTGGAAAGTACGTGCAAGGGGCATCAGCATACTTGCAGTCTGTGATACAAGTCTCAATTGTCAGACTACACAATCCAATAGTAGTTATTCAAATATTGCAAGGAATCAGTTTACCTACCGATATTCATGTGTTTCTATCTGTCTACGAAAATGGCTTCATTCTCATTGCTTAACCGTGAATTACCATAAATCGTCACGGGAATGCCACTGGTAAGACAAGAACGCAAACAAAACAAGGCCATTTAAACGCGTGATATCAAATATACACGTATCAGGGTCTGTGTTCAAAGACTACGGAAAGAAGGTAGGGAGGAAGTCAGTTAAGTACGGAGGGATAGAGACTTGTAATCGATAGAATGATCACTTGAATTGTGTACCGTAGCACACGTGACTGTGCCGTATCTACGGACTTCGTGGAAAGTGCGACGCATTACGAAAAATTTTCATCTGCAGACAGTTCGTCGACTTCTGATTCGCACCCTTTCTTAAAGCTGGAATCCTTTTTTTTTTCAAGAATCGTTTCAAGATCATCTTCGTTTTTATGTAGCATCATCTTAAATCTCGAAATCTCAACGTCCGTTACAGGTGGAATGAAATATATCATAAACTCCTCTGTTTTATTGTACTTAGAGCCATGGAAAACTGAAACACGCCTTGGATTTAGTTCGACATCTCAGTCAGTTTTTCATCAAAGCAGATCGAGTTTTGCCCAATGTGCCAGGATCTAAGCTTTTAAAGGCAGGACAGGTCCATTCCGATACAAATATTTTGTAAATTCACACCACAAATGCCTAAGACTGTAACTCTCACCTGTCTTCATAGCTGAACTTTTTAAATCCTTCTTTAGAACACCAGACATAAATCTTAACCATCAGTCTGGGGATTCCACCTTTAAAAAGCGCGGTAAAAGCAGAGATTGCGGTGCACTTTTCGAGAGAGAAGGAGATCCGATGTTACAATCGGTGGCGTGGCTTCTCGAATTAGAGAAGATTGGAACAGAGGCATCCCATTTATGACGAAAGTGCGAGCATTATTTCGTGCAACCCAAAAATACTTCTGGCCAGAAAAAAAAATCAGAAAATGACCACTAATGTTAATACATGCTCACATGCAAACATGAACACGCACCCATACGTCCGTCCATTGGTACCAGGAGGCATACGTGTAATACGTATCGACAGATATGCACGTCAAATCATATCATACACATTTATATTGTGAATAATTAACCTTATGTGCGTGCGTGCGTGTGTGCGTGAAAATACACACACTCGTGTGTATGTGTGTAGCTTTACGTGTGTGTTTGTAGACACACAGAATTGTCATGATTAAGTCTTCTAGAATGACGTTCTCAATCGGAGAGACTTCAATCTTTGCAATCAAAATGGTGTTTTTTTATGAATCCACCTTCTCAGTATTATGTTTAATATTGAGAAAGAGGATTCATAAAACACATAATTTTGGAATATTATTTTTTTGACCCCGAAAGTTTGCTCTTATACGGATGTGAAACTTGACGACGATTAAGTCGGAGTAAATAATCATGCACAAAATGTCACACTCATTTCTCTAACTATACGGAGTTAGGTTACTAATTGATAATCTTCGTTTTCATGAAAGTTATCCCACTCCCCTCCCCCTGCTTTGAATACGGGAACAGCGTATGTCATAGTAATCAACGATCTGACGAATCACAACGCGTTGTGAGGTGAAGGTTGAGCGACTGAGAAATTTAGGACGGCAGAATCATTATAACGACATTTAAGATAAGATGGCGGAGAGATTTGGAATTCGGGTATGTCGGTTAATCATATGCAAGGTTTAACTTCAATTAGATGCCAGAATTTCGGTAATGCGCAGGGAGAAGAAGCAGAAATCTTTTCATCCTAGAAAAGATATTGAAATATTTCATTGACCTACATCTGTGCCGGCTTGATCTGCAATGTTTCGTTGAGTTTTCTTACTTTAGTATGCACCGACAAAGCTGAATTTCATTGTCAGAAGTTTCCGACTGTCTTCTGACCATTTTTGTAGAAAAAAACAAGAAAGCGGGCAAGAAACGGGAACAGTGACGTCAGTTGTGAATTGAATTTGTGCTGCACGAATTCAGGACTAGAACATCGTTGCGGCAATCCTCCCTTTCCCAGCTTATCGCGATAAAGACACTTACATTCCTGGACTGGTTGTCACGGTGCTCACATTTCATTCATAATCACAAAATTCATAGGTTGTTCCTTGACTAAACTTATGTTGTTATTAATATACACATACGCAATGCAAGGAGCATTTCAGAACTAAACTTCTTACTCTTTATTAATCCCTTCTTGTGCTTAATGACAAGATGTGGCTGTACTTTCAGATGCCCTGAACCAAAAAACAAAAAAAATCCAAACAAACCCCAAAACAACAACATAAGGAATATGTAGAAGACATGTCCTGAGGATAAACGGGAGAGTGAGAAAGAGAGAGGGAGAGAGACGGACAGAGAGAACATTAGAAAGTCTGAGTGATGCGACGGGTGCTACAGATCATGACAGTTCAGCCAAAGGGAAAAAATGAAGCCAAAAATGAGTGACAAGATAAAGGTATCGTGTGGAAAGGAGAAAGCTGGCGAAAGTGTTGCATCAGGGAGATGGAAGGAGCGCAAAATACTGGAGGGACTTTATTGGCTTGTTTTGATGCTTTTTTTTCTTTATTCAGCCTTTGTTTTTGAAATCCGCTTACCATTCATCATTCCTAATCAAGCTTGGCGCTGCGGTAGCTCCCTGCCCATTAATTAGGATATAGCTACGTGTACTGGCCGCGGGCGAGCGGTATAGCGGTGACACAAGTCCCTGGTCAGATCCTGATATCCCTGGTAGAGACTTCGCCGCCCTCGTACGTGTCCAGCGAGCTTCAAGTTCCCAGGAGAACTACGTATCGGCCATACCTTTCACCGCACAAATTTACTAAGTACACACCTGAGACGCCCCAGTTTGAGGAGGACCACACTTCTTTCATGCAACATTGTTCCGATATTCACGTGAAATATTCAGAAAAACTGGCCGGACATGCAATATGAATACAGAAGTAATGTATTGTGCGATGGGGGAGCGGCGCCTCTTTTTGTTTTTTGCTGCAAGCGCAGTACGTGCGTTCGCCTGGAAACCCATACGGAGAATTTGACAGCACGCTGGGACAGTGCGATCAATAAATCACGGTAATGAACATTTCAGGAAGGCAGATTGTATGTAATCCGGCTGGCATCAAAAATATATTACTTATTCTGGAGGGGTATTTTGTGCGATGACAACGGCCGAGAAACTCCCGACGTCATCCATTAGGTTTGAATTCCCTTGGCTGGGGGACATGACATTGTCAGCGGTTTCCTTGAGGATAGCTTTATCAACTTCTGGCAGATGATGTCTTCTTAAAATGGTGCAGACGTCAAAATCAGAGAAGGGGGCAAGCAAGAGTGAAAACACTTCGCTACCAGTTTAATGCTTGATCACCACCTTTGTCCATTACTGGACAGCATCTTAATGTCTTGTCTGTCTTTACCCTACAAAAGCGGACGGGACAAGCAGTCCAAATCTAAAAGGAGATCTCCCTGATGTCCGGGCCATGCATTTTTTTTTCTTCTGGAAGAGAGAGAAAGTGCGAATCATTTTCCCTCGACATGTTTTCGTTGAGTTTAGGTGGTAAGAGCAATGGATCCATTATTCTTTTTTCATCCGCGTCCATTAAGTTGCTTTTACCTCAAGAGAACATAATATTGCCATGTTACCAGCAGCATTTCGTCAGCAATCAGCCGCAAAGGCATTTTACGCCGAACAAGATTAATCCGTTTCTTGTGAGATTCTGATATCCTAATTAACCACGTACAGCTATAGTACCACATAGTTTTCCGGAGGTTCTCTGTTTAACCGAAATGACATTGTGCCCCGTTACTTGTGTGAAGTTCGCATCTTTTAGATGGACGCTGTGATGGCTAATGGTAACCTTTCCCATGCTCCTACTGATCACATTTCAGCATAATTATGCTATCAGCAATGACTACTAGAACACTTATAAAAAAATGATGATGATAGATCAAAATGTAGTATAACGATACCTGTTGTGTGTGGTGTTTTTTTTTTTACCCCAACGGTAACCACTTTAGCATTGCTTTTGCTCTTCCCGGGGCCTTGCCCCTGACATTACCCCAGCATTTTGTGGTACACGTGTACCAGTTTTCGACTGGGATAAAAGGGGATATTTGTGGATGAAACATCTTGTTCATTGATCAATGCAGCGAGGAGGATTTGTGTCCTGTATCTTCGGTATGAGAGACCAGCATTCTATATCACCTGTACCATGCGATCCTTGGCGTGGGTGGAATTACAATAAAGAAGAAGAAGAAGAAAAAATGATGTTCACTTCGTGTATTGCAAAAGATATGTGTCATTCCTTTCGGGTACAATATGTGTCCTGTGTTGACTACAAATAGGATGGGTGCATATAAATTTCCAAACAGATGATATTACGTATACGTCGCTTTTGACTTTGGTACGCCATATAAGCTCTGATTAATGTGCAACCGATGCTGATGCAAATACAGCAGCCATGACAGTAGGTTGACATACGACAATATATCCCTAACAAGCAGAGGAACATAGGGTACTTCATGAATGCCTTAAAATGCAAACTAGAAAAGGGCAAATTGGGTTATTTTGGTCAAATTGTATAACATCGGTCACAAAATCACCTGCCACCTGCTTGCACTTAGCGTGGTCCCCGCAGGAAGCGAGGAGCTGCCGGCATGGCATATCAAACTGGCGAAATGTAAATTGATTTTTAAAGCCGGGCCTACAAAGAATTCAAGATTATATATAATACATAAACATATATATATATATATATATATATATATATATAAATATATATATATATATATATATATATGTATATATATATCAAGTGTAGAAACAGTCGTATAAACACCGCAGGCGCCAAAAAATGGACTGAAGTTTCGGTCAAAGACCTTTATCAAAGTAAATCTGAACATAAACAATTTTATACAAGAAACTATGAAGACGCATAAGTTTTAATAACTTTCGCACTTTATCGCTTTAAATTGCGCTTCTTTTATTTCTTCCTTTGTGGCGTCACTCCCTAGCGCTTATACCTTGCGTCCAGCCAGCCTTTTGGTATTATTATTATTTGTATCTTTGCAACTTATGCGTCTTTATAGTTTCTTGTATAAAATTGTTTATGTTAAGATTTACTATGATAAAGATCTTTGTCCGAAATGTCAGTCCAATTTTTTTGGCTCCTGCGGTGTTTATACGACTGTTTTTACACTTGATATCTATTTACTACACACCGACGCAGAACTTTCATATATATATATATATATATATATATATATATATATATATATATATTATCCCTTCAAACCTGCAAACTTGTCTGTAGCTTCTCTTTATCATTTATTTGACTCCAAACAGGGTATTTTTTTGTCTCCATAATTCAACATTTTTTATCAAATTACAAAAAGTGTGAAGTAAAGAACTGCTTTGAAAACAGTTCCTGACATACAAGAAGAAACAATCATAAACCATTTACAAAATATACATCATTGGTAAATGATTTTGTTTCTTGCTACCCAAATCTTCCCAACAATATTGCAAATTAGCCTCACGACAGTCTTAACAGCATATTTGTAGCTACACCAAAAAGCAATCGTCAAAAACAGATCTAATTCAATCTCATTATGGGCTTTTAACAAATACATTCCTGCTATCTTAATGTAAACATTGTAAATATATAATAAATGTAAATATCATTATATATAAGTGAATACAACTGCACACTTGACTGTAGCTTGTATTGATCATGACAGTAAAACATTGAATACTACGTTCGAAGACAATTACCTGGTTTATTGGTCATGCTGAGCCGTTTGTCTTCGTTTACATTGGAGTTCATGCCATGTTTCCATGGCTTGTTATTGACAATATTCTCTTATACATGTTTATGCCTAGCAAAATGCACAAATAAAGCAAGCAAGCAAGCAAGCAAGCAAACGAACAAACAAGTAAACACAAACAGTGATATGGGATTCACATATTTTTTTTTCTTCGTTCACACATCTGACGTGAATTATTGTAGTATAGAACTGAAAGTATGCTGTAGGATTTGAAATCAGGTTCGGGTTTCACGTATACGATATTTGCTATTGACAGTGTATGCGCAAAATACGGGAGTATATATATTGCATTACAGCTTCAGCCGTGTAAATGAATGTACAACATGACGTGTACAAAGCAAAATAGACTATATTTTTTATCAGATACTAAAGTTTTATTATCAATGAAGAGTGAATAGGCGCGCAAGGAAAATAGAACATTGCAACAACAAACACAAAAAACCCACAAACAACAAATTAATTCCACTTGTAGCTTCTTGATCACACAATTTTTACATCAGTATCTTTGTAAGAGTTTACGTGGGGTATACATTCGCACCGAGATACATTCGCGCACTTAAGTCTTCACAAACAGGGAGTGCGCTCGCTGGAGTCATTCATCGTTACGAATTTTGAAGAGTTAAGCATCCTCCTGGGGACTGAGTGACAGAACCCACGACAATAAACAACGACAGACGCATTAAAACATTATGAATACGATGACAGATCGGTAAGATCTAATCCCAGAGTTTACCGTTTCATCATTCAAAGAAGTAAGCAGGCATAATCCCAAATGAATAGGCGATTGATCAACATTTCCTGGAATGATGAAATAACTCGAAACAGACATAGCTATTCCAAAGATAAAGTCCCCAGAAAGAGCCAGAAATATTGGAGATAAATAATCTCTTATCTATACGAACCATACTCGGGTTCAAGGTGAAAGGCTTTGTTCTCTTCTTTTCTCGTTTGTTTGTTATATTATGTGACCCTGCATCACAAAGCAAAAAGTCACCAGACATGGATTTTTAGTTATGACTAGGTTCTGAAAGAGGAGATTAAACTGGTGTATAACTTGATTCAAATGGTCTCTCCTAACCTATCTAAATCCTGGAAAGAAAGCACATACTCTGGAATAGTGTGAACTGAGAAAACAGGATATGAAGTGTAGGTTCTATTGAAGCGCTTAATCTTTACTAAGCCGTGCTAGCTATGCGATTAATGGGACAAAAACAGGATGTGAACCACCGTAGCAACAACAATCAAGGGATTATTAGATTAATCTGAAATTTAGCATGCTCTATGAACACATTCTGTCCATGATTAATGCCAACTTTCAAAGCAGTAGCATTATTCCAGCCTTCAAAAGTTATTTGAGCTGAAAGTGAAGAGTGTCCGAAGGATTTTCAAGGAATAAAAAAAGACCTCTAAGACATACTTGATCACTCTTTTCTACCAAAAAGCAGGGTTGTAGAAAAACTGCTAAAAACCCACTTTTTCATTCAGTTTATGATCCCAAACTTACTGATATTGCAGAAGAAGAATAGCTCTTATTTACAGAAAATATGGAAAACTCAAAATTGAGTAGCTTGACCCTTTTCACCCTTTTTGAGCCCTCACATGAAATCAAGGAGTGCGACTTCGTCTTTTTTTTGTGATGCACGGTCACATACAGATACGTTTGGGCACGCATTTAACGCATCAACACGTGGACCTTCTTCTTTTTTTTTTTTTTTTTCTTCTTCTTCTTCTTCTTCTTCTTCTTCTTCTTCTTCTTCTTCTTCTTCTTCCTCCTCCTCTTACTGAAAACATTAAGACTAAAACATGGCAGCAAGGGTACCCCGCTATTCCGAAAGCTCAGGACTTTCTTCATCTTCTACCTTTTTGATTTGATTTGAATTGTTTTGATTTATTGATCTCTTTTGTCGAATAATACCGACGTTCATAAATCATAAAAAAGAGAAATGCAAACTTGTTATTGTTGTATTAATATCTACAGCGATGACGTCATATGCGCTTTGCCATTCTTAAGTTCATTCCCACAAAGTGAAGGATCTATTACTGATGAATCTGTAGGGTCGCTAACAGTAAAGCGTAGGTAATGAGAATAGCGGATGCATCCATTTGTAATTGTTCTACGGAGCGAAGGCAGTGCACGAGAGAAGACCTGTGCCACGCGGGGAAAGGTATTAGGCCGATGAGCCTTTGTGTATCTTGGGATATTTGCATATGAATCCACGTGATCAATCACGTACTGAAGCACACGCACACGCGCACACACACATCACACACACACACACACACACACACACACACACACACACACACACACACACACACACACACACACACACACACACACTCACTCACAAACACTGACCTTCGCTTAGGCTATAAACGCAAAAACAACAACTGCGCATTTCGAGAGCCAAGTTTGTGATTGCGTAGCGTACTTTCTTGCTCGGGATTTTGTAAAGCGTTTGTATTGAACTGCCATATTTCCTGAAGTCGAAAAGATAATCAGGGAGAGAGAAAAAAAAAAAACCAACCAAACAATTGTATATGGGTGCTTAGCGTAACCGTGTGAGTTTTTCTCTCTTTTTTTTCAGGAACGTATCTTAACATTAAAATAATCATTCCTATGGCTATAGATGCACGGAGAGGCCGAAATAAGCTTTAAATTGACTAAACATGTCGGCTACATGTTTTTTCAACATTTTGTTTTTATGTTTAATAATGAGCTATACTTATTATGGGAATTAAAGACAGAGATAACATAATTACACTGGCAAATCATATCACGGATTGGAAGTTTATTTGGCACTATATGATCAGATGGCAATTGATTGCATGCGGAGATGGACAGGATACGGAAATGGAACAGTTTTGGGAATAAAAGATCGGGCTGCCCTCTCTTTATGACATCTGTTTTTGACCCTCAACCCCCTCCCCTCTTCCGAGGGGTTCCGTAGATGAGGTGGCACCTTGTAGAATGTGGGTCAGAACGACAAATCAAACGGCTGAGGCGGTGAAGGTGGACCACTGGGGACCGTGGAGCTATTGGTTTGAAGGGAGGACAAGAGACGAGAATGTGACTTGAAATTTTGATGACCGCGCCTTGCACTGACCCGGTGTTACCAAATATCTATCTATCTATCTATCTATCTATCCATCTATCTATCTATCTAAATATTTATCTATTTACCTATCTATCTCTTTATTCTTCTATCTATATGAATACTAGTATAAACTTAGTATATTTGTTATGAATATGTATCATAAATACATTGTTATGTGTACCTAATGTATATTATATATATATATATATATATATATATATATATATATATATATATATATTTACGTGTACATATTTTGTATTTTTTTCGTAAGATTCTCTGATAAATCAAAATTTGAAGAAGACCAAAGCGCACGTTATCATTCATATAGGGCTTATTATTTGTACAGTATCACGAGAAAGTAAGTAATTTATTCGAATGGATTCAAATTTGCCTCTGCCATAAATGCTTCAGATTCAAAGACTATCTACAGCTATATGCGTTTGCTTCCGTGCGAATTGAGAGATACATTTCATTCTACATTTTGTTTCAACGATGGACACGTGAGTATAGATTTTTAATAGAACGTTTGACGATTTGACCTTTGATGAGATATGATTCGGGACACTGAATACTGCTTATCACGAGTTACATTATACGTCTGAACCTATTTTAACAGAATACCATTTATATCGCTCTGAAGTCACGTGGAAATTCGTTCCACCTTAGTGTCCTAACATCAACAGTGGCAAATCAGCCAACTTGTTGAAAGACGCATGAGGCAAGGTAAACGCGCCCAACAGTGAGGGTGTTATAGAGTCAGAAGTAGAGTGGATACGACGATATAGATAGGACGACTGCGATCGGCCCAGTTCTTTCCGCGTAATCAAGGCGTGAGGCTGGCTGGTGATACGTTCTATTTTTATTTCTTTTTCAAGAAAGATACAAACGCGGAGTCAAGATACGGATAGAATATTCATATACCACGATACGCTTTTAAGTGACTTTGGTTTTGATTACCGGTACCGGTCTATGAGCATGCAGGTACTGTTCAATTGCAGCTTGATAAGATGTCAAAAGCAAGTGTAATCAATATCTAAAAAATCACGTTCAGGTTTGGCTCGTCAGATGAGCAGCCTACGTAGGTAGGATCCAAAACAACTGAAAATATCACCTGCTGAGAAGAGACAGTAACTACACAGATGCCGTTGACCTCATCTATTTTGAATAATAGCCAATCTACGTATTTTCGTGATGTCGATTGTGAGGTCAGATTTTACATTTGCTGCTGCACTGATGAGAATTCTACGACAGAAGAATTATGATGAAATAGTTATCATCACTATAATTTCTTTGTAAGACAGACTGAATTTCTTCTACTATGATTGATATTTCATTGTGTTTTTAATTTTTAGTCATCATCATCAAAAATGATGAAACAAATGATTTACACACGAAAGAAACAAGTGTAACTGTAGTTTCTTGGAGTAAAATTGATTTTTCAGACACTGTAGTCACAACCTCTACTGAAGCTGACACGTGCACCACACATTTCGACGTTCGTTATCACCCTATGACCTCGCATTCACACAGTGCAGGTTGCAATCTTGGCGCCAATTTGAACAGTTGCCAAAACCACGACCGTCGTATGTAACCGACAACACCAATTGACACTCTAAATGTGACCCTTCACCACAAAACCAACCAACAGAAAGTCGCCAGGCATTGATTTCCATTTGAGGGCAGATTCTGAAAAGGGAGACTTTAAGCTTTAAAATGATGTATAACTCAATTCAAATGGACTCTCCTAACCTATCTAAATATTGGAAAGAAAGCACACACTCTGGAAAAGTATGTATACTGACTAAAGAGGCTCTATAGGTACAGGGTCTGCAAGCGCTCAATCTAACAACCCGCGTTCTAAGCAATGAATTAGACAAAATACAGGACGTAAAACTCCATAGCAATGAACAGTGAAGGGATTGTTATTACGCAAAATCATGCAGGATATGCGACATTCTGTTGTTTTTGCGATGAACGATCACAAATGATATTCCTACAACCACTTCACTGTCAAGTCATAACAATAATGGTCATTCTATGGGGGGGGGGGGCGGGGGAGGGTGTCATGGTGAACTTTCCTTGCAGATATTGTCATCTGCTCGTCATCAAAATGGCACTTCTCAATTCCACTATGATGGAAAGAGATTAGATCGAACTGGTTAGAGCAATTCTATCAGCAGGAGGTCAGCAAATATCCTTACAAAGAGTGGCCTATACTCAAGAGAGATATTGGGTTTAGAATCAACTAGAATGTGCTTCTACATCACGGATCAATTAAAAAGTGAGCAAAAAGGATTGTGAAAATTCTGCCGCCTACACAAACAATACCTCGGTAAAAGCAAAAAGCTCACCTGAAGGCGTATCATACACTTCCTATGATAACAGAGGCCTACAAATAAGATGGTAAAAATGGTAAAAAAAAAAGTACAACCAAGCACAGACATGTTGTTTCTAGGACACGATGGGTTAGATGAACCATATCACCCCCCCCAAAAAAAAAAATCACAAGAACAAAATAGTCGAGAATTCATGCAAATAAAAATAGGAGAGGAATTACACGTATGATATCCACATGTTTCCGCAAACAGTGATGTCATAATATCACCATAGTAACAACCAAATTACATAGATTTGATTACGTAAATGTATCTTTATCTTCCAAGTCTTTTTGCACACCTGATTACAAATCCCACTGAAATTTCTCTTTTTAGGGGCATCAAAAAAAAAAAAAAGATTTGCCTTGTATCCTTCGCGTTGATTTCTTGTGTACTGTGTTGGAACAAATGCCTGATAATGGTGACGTGCGTGGGAAAAAGTTATGATATCTTTGCGTACAACTCAATGGGCAGCGATAGGAGAATTATTAGCTGATGTAACAAAATTACCGTACCTAATAGAGGCCTTCATACGGTCGTGGCTAATATAAGTACAGTGTATACTAGAAGAACGTGAAACTTCAATGTTCCAGAATTTTCTTTGTCCATGTCCATTCTGAAACCTCTGTCGTTAAGGATTTTGACATGTATTCCGTGGAGCCACCTTGAACATTTTGTAGAAACAAGCTTTAATCAAGCATCACAAGCATGGCCTTTCATCATGATTATATGCACCAGGGTCGACACTACAGGGTCACATTAGGCAAGGGTAGGCAAGACATCTTGCGAAGGAATGTAAATGGCGAGCAAGATTTTAAAACCACGCCCTACACGCTGCATGTGCCATATAATACACATAAGGATCTGCATCATCATACTGCCCCTATTAAGACTTTTGGTATGTCTTCATTACTATAATGATGAGTCGTCGCTGTATTTTGCCTGTCTGACAGGAATTCTTGCAAGTCACGCGGGTCATCATGGCATCAATTATTTGGAGTGGTTCCCTTTGAAGGGTAGATGGAGTGGATGACGAGAGGTTCCATCGAATGGATCTTAATGATGATGCAGCAAAAATCGGGAAGGAGCTCTCTTTATTTTTCCTGCTGAAAACTGCGTCATCGGTCACTGTCGGTTGGTTTCAAGAACCCGTGACGGAATGAAGGACCATAAAATCCCCCCACCTGTCTTTCACGAGACTTTGATATAATACATTTCGCCACGATTAACAATACTTAAAAACGAAGCCCAAAACAAACCGGGCAAAATAAAACAGAACGAAGCAAAACAACTGCATCTTCATTTTGAAGGATCCTTGGCCTATTTCTGCACAATCTGTATGCTCAGCTTGTAATCATTATACAACATACCTGTTCATATCAACTGATCAAAGGACCGCAAATGCTGCCCTGAAACTGCAAGTCATCAGTGATGGGTATCAATGAATATATTGAGAACTTGTTGATCTTGTAATGCAGTTTATGTAAGCCGTGTAGACCCAATACCGATCCGTGAGTGGCAAATTGGCAACAACGACATGCTGGTCTTTCTCTTAAGTCTTAGGGAGTTTTAGAATTCCAGATGGATGCAACTTGCCAATAATTTGTTTTGTCTTCTTTGAGTCAGCAGGTTGTTTAACTCGCTGAGTTACTTGGGTGATGTGGATATTTTAAGAACAGCGAAAGCGCGTGAGAGTATAATGACGGCGAACCCGGCCTACCTAATCTTGTCTCCGGTCGGACGCCTCTTTCATCCGGGATAAACTTATCCCTCTTGACGCACCGTCTCACTCACACTGCTGTCGATGGGACCTCATACTCTGGCTCATGATTTCCACCTTCCATCTCCAGTCGATACTGGTATTCCATAATAAAGGTCTAGGCATCCATGTTCTTCTCATCCTGCTGTTATTCATTCCATACTTATCATTTTGATTTGTGTCTCTTATTGTATTTTCTTCTTGCTCTTTTTACTCTTTTTTCCCCCTCTCCTTCTAATAATGCTTCTTTTGTCTTCAGTCATTTCTCCTTCTCTTATTTAATGCAATAATTATTGTTGTGATCGTTGACTTCTCTTGCTTTGTATGTCTCTTTCTTTTCTGAATGTACTATATTTCCCCGTATCCGTCCCCTGAGAATGTCATGGTACAGGACCCAATGACGATGGGGAGCGGGTGGGGGGGGGGGGGGGGGGACCTGGAAGAGCAGGGAGTGTGATGGAGAAATGCGGCCGAAGACAGTGAGAAGAAAATGAAGTCGGGAGGAGGAGGGGTAGAATGCTAATGTGTTCTGGTGTCGTGCTTTCAATCATGGCCGGGGTGAGTCGTCATTGTTTTCGTTGTCGCGTGTTGGGCGCTTCCAATATGAAATAGTCAAATGGCACATTCACCCTCGGGGATGGCTTGAAAAAAGAAGGGACTATACGATAATGCACAACGAATTTCACGAATTTATATATGACTTTGCCTCCCTCGGTCAATGTCCGTTTCATTTGACCCGTGGAGTCCTGAGGAGTAATCTAGCTGCAGGAAATCACGATTTTGTCCGCATAAAATCGGCAACTCTGAACTTAATGCTTCTCTTTTACCACACGGGAGATTCCCTGGAACTGCTTAAATTGATTACATTTGAACAACACAAAAAGCGGGATAAAAAGTTGTCAGGGTTCATTCAGACACGTTTTACATTTTAAGCTTTTAAAACTTATGGCCAGTTTAAAGAT
Source organism: Diadema antillarum (assembly GCF_040938485.1). Lineage (NCBI taxonomy): Eukaryota > Metazoa > Echinodermata > Echinoidea > Diadematoida > Diadematidae > Diadema > Diadema antillarum. Next base: position 293,677 of record NW_027271585.1, on the reverse strand, counting down.
CGATTGAAAATCTATCAATTTGGATGATTTTTTTTTACAGTATCTGCAACTGAAATGAGCAATAATACACACTCAGCAAAAAAAGAAAGCAAACACTTTTCCAGTTAATGTTTTTCATAGAATATTTTGATAAAAATTAATGTGTCATATACCATATCAAAGATTTAATTGGCTATCAAACTGGTAGGCCCTTTTTACAAAGTGAAATTTTACACATGAGTGAACACATTCGTTTTTGTCCTCCAAGACAGAAAAGCAAAATTTGCAGAATTGGACATATTGAAATGCATTAGCAAATGCCCTACGAGATAGCAAATGATAAAAAAAAACCAATTTAATGCAATGAGAGACATGAATGAAACAGCAGAAATAAGTTTCCGTTCCCTTGTTTCCCTTTATGTTCAAAACAAAAACATAGTGGGGAAACTGCATTTTCCATCAATTCAAACTTTAAATGACATAGGGAGTAAGTAAAGGTGATAAAATCGACAGAATTTCTTCATATTACCTTTTGATTAATGAATTTGAAAATGCACGAGACAAATTCAAGAACCAAATATTATTTCAAATTTTCTTAATTTGGAATAACGTTTCAAACTTAGCTTTCTTTGTCACCATAATTTTTCTGTTATGTCTTTTGACTGAGGATTTGACATAAGATTCTTCATTTTCCTCCATTATTTTTGTCTTTCTTTATCTTTGGAGGGTTACAGAGACATTATTGAGATCAAAGGTTGATTTTTGCAAGTTAATTTGCATTTTTATTGTGTTGAATTTGTCTTTAGTTCTCATTATTATATGGAAGAGCAAATGTGACCGTGCACCTCAAAACGAACATAAAGTCGCACACACTGATTTTGCGTGAGGACTGAAAATAAGTGAAATGGGTTAACCTAGCCGAACTTATCTTTTTCATATTTTCTGAAAGAGCGGGTCTTCTTTTACATTATGCTAAAATTTGGTATCATAAAACGGGCAGGAAAGTGTGTTTTTTTAGCAGTTTATCTCGAACATTATAGGTAGAATAGTGTGATTAGGTTTGTCTTTAGAATCCCTTTTTCATTTCTGAAAAACCTTGTCCACACTCTTCACTTTCAACTCTAATAACTTTTGAAAGGATAGTGCTACTACTTTCAAAGTTGGCATTAATTATGGACAGAATGTGATGTGTTGATGAGGCATGCTTAATTTCAGTTTAATCTCAGTAATCTCTTCATTGTTGTTACTCTAGTGGTTAACTTCCTTTTTTTTTTGTCCCATTCATCGCACAGCCAGCACGGTTTGGTAAAGATTAAGCGCTTGAATAGACACTATACTTCAGAGCCTCTTTTCTCAGTTCACACTTTTCCTGATTTTGTGCTTTCTTTCCAATATTTAGATAGGTTAAGAGAGTCCATTTGATTTGAGTTATACATCATTTTAAAGCTTAAAGTCTGTTCTTTCAAAATATGGTCTTAACTAAAAATTCATGTCTGGCGACTTTTTGTTTGTTTTGAAGTGCAGGGTCACAAATACGCTTGAATAACAAATTGTCCATTTTTGCAATTTTTACTTTTGTGCCTTGGAAGAGAAAATCGAATGTGTTCACTCATGCCATGGACCTACCCCATAGGTCTATGCTCACGCGTAAAGTTAACATTTTCATCGACCTATAGGTTGATAGCTAATTAAATTACCTTAAACATGGTTTATTAAATACTATTTTTAGCCAGATAGTCTATGAGAAAGATAAACTTGAAAAAGTGTTTACTTTCTTTCTTTTTTTTTGCTGAGTGTAGAAAGGGGCTCTACAATATTAATGAAAAAAAAACACTCTACCTTGCCATTATATTAGTAACGAATGATGATACCACCGTTTTAACGAAAAAACAAAACAAAACAAAACAAAGCAAAACATATGATAAATCATTACACCACAGACATGTTGTTCCTTGGACTTGCTAAGTTAATGATCCGTAGTTGAATTAATCATAGGAGAGTGGACCTCATCCAAACACCTCCAGACAGCCAAGATCTGGGACGCCTCTGAGAAGGGCCTTCATTGCAGGGAAGTCGAGAGCGGTCACGTATTTGGTAGGAACGATTAAGCACGCCTCCAAAGTAATTGCTGGGTTCGAGAGGTAATTACTGATCACCAATCATAGCGGCGTATATCAGAGTCAAAGACAAAGGCAAATGGATTGTTTTAATGCGGCACCTAGACCAAGACAAGATTGCTTTCGACGTCACAGGGAAGGTGATAATGGTTTGTTTATTTTCCGTAGGGCAAGATTGATAACAGCTACAAGCAGAGGCTTAGAGATAGTGATATTGCCATTTTCCTGTTGCTTTTTTCATGGTCGATTATTTTCTTGAATGCTATTACGTTGGCCATTGTAAGTATTCTTCTCTTTTTTTTCCAGCCTAACGTGATTAACAACAACAACAACGCTACACGCTTTGATACTTCAGTTTGCTTGTTTGTGTCTTTCTTTCTTTTCTTTTTTTCTTTGCCACTACGGCAGTCCCAGGCCGGTATCGAGTCTGCGCCGTAATTCTGGTCAAATTCAAATTCATAGGTTCATAGGTTCAACAGGATTTCAAAGTTTCACCGTAAACACCAAAACATCCTAAGTATTGATATATCGTGTGAGCACGATATAATAGTTATTATCTTTGAGGTCTGTGGAATATTTCACCACACAGTATCTTTCAAATAGTCCTTAATAGAAAATCAGACACCACCCAAGTGGCTGTAACAGTCCCTGAGTCATGTTTAGTGATGACGTACAGTTAAGCTGCAACGAGTTTAGTCACTCCTTCTTTTTCAGCTTACCTTCTTTCTTCTCCTAGTTCTTTTTTCTTTTCTTCTTCATCGCGTCTTTTGAAACAATGTTTCTCATTGTGGAATGGTGTGAACGGGGTAACTATTCCAACTTACTTTTTTCCCCCAGTGTCTTCGTAACTTGAAACAAAGTAGGACGTTCTCTGTGTAAAGCCGTGTGCTAAGTTGGTAGCTCAATAGGAAACGAAGAGATGAAGTCACGTGCATCGTTACGTCATACCGAGCGCACAACAAGACTTTAACGACGACAGACGACAGAAGCCCGGTAGGTGATTATCAACATTAGTGGCATATAAAAGCAAGAAGAACGCCTCCTACGGAGACTTGACATTAACTTTCAGCTGTTACAATTATTCCATGTTGGCATTTGCGTCTGGTATTTCTCCCTTCCTTACGCTCTTCTTCGCTTACAACAATCGTAAATGTTGCCTTTGATGTCCGATAGGGCAGGCGGCGTGACTCAGGCGACATTTCGTAATCTGTTGTTTTGCCATTTGAAAAGTATGGATCTCCATAATGGAAGCTACACATTCGATCACCTCGTGTGAATTAACTTGAGAAAAATGAATGTATATGAATGCGCATGCTTTTACTACTTTCTATAAATGCTCGTGTTATCATCATGCTAACTTGAAATTAAAATGAAAAAGAAGGCGGATTAAATAGAAATGTATCAACCCACAGTGAAATAGATTCGGGTAAGTCTGGGAAATGATTTTTATGCCATTCTTTATAGGTAAATACATTTACACGCATGACAGCAATGACAGTAATGACAAATGAATATATCAATACACACACACATACACACACACATACACACACACACACACACACACACACGCACACACACACACACACACACACACACACACACACACACTTAATGTACCCCTCCCCTCCGCGCATACACTAACACATCATACACCGAAGTCATTTTCAGATTACAGACGACCTTTAATCAGCAGCTGCAGTGGTTGGTCTGCGAGTACACCACGTGAAACTCGGTATGGTATCATTAGCGGCCTGTACTCAAGCCTTCAGGAATATAACAAAGAACACTATCCACTAATGTTTGATACTCTCTGGAAAACAAAAATCGGTATTCAAAAAGACAAGAAAGCAGCGGAGTGAAGACACTTATCATTTAGAAATGAACAAATTCCCCCAAAGCCATCATCTATCGAAAATTAAGTGGAAGAAGCACTATCATAGTTGATATAAACCAATCAGAGAACATACACGATATAACCATTGAAGCTTTGATATAAATCACAACGTGAATATTGTTACTTTGATATTAAAGGGCTATAACGCTTCACACATACTGACATGCTCGAGTCCTAAGACAGCGAATGGTAAATGAAAAGTCTTTCATTTTTTGATAACGAATTTATCCTTATCAACTCTATTTGATAAACTCTTTACTTTCATTTCATGTCGCGTGTCACTTCTTCTCTCGTTATAACGGATAAGAAAGTGATGAGCTGTCAAAAATAAACATGAATTTTCGTTTTACTCGTGTGTTAGGGAATGTCAAAATGACACTGAAATTGGCAAATCAATTTGAGGTAGGAAAGGTTGCCCTTTATAATGTCGTCTGGTCAGACAATCATTTTCTAATTCTCGAGATATTACCAGTGACATTTTATACTTAAGGGCGCTACGGTGTAGATATTGCAGTCATATTGAAAATAATGCTGTTGTGATATTGCATTTTCCAAAGGTGAATTAGCGTGGGTTTAAACCAGAAAAAACAACAACAACAAACAACTATAGAACTAAATAGCAGTAGAATTGACAAGGTAAGAAACTTTTTATGTATACTTTTAGGAAAAGCAGACGGCGCACGCAGCTGTTTAAGAAACTCTGCTCGACCAATTTTCTAGCAGGAATTGTTAAAAGGCCCATGCGAGCATCAGCAACTAAGATGCGTTGCCTTCGTCTTTTCCATCTCTTCTTTTTCCTGTTCGTTTTACTTTTTTTTTCCTTTCAGATGCTGTTTTGGATTAATGTTCTGTAGCGAATTCCAAAAAGGTCAGACGCATGATTAAGATTACCTCCAGAAGACAGAGTCCTGAGGGGCATTAAACTGCTAAAATGAGGGAGAGAGGATAAAAAAGAAAACAAAAATCGGCTCGCTTACCTCATAGGAGGGACGATGGCAAGAGGTAGAATTGCTTAACCTCCTCAGAACCATCGCCATGAGCTCTGGTGAAGTCCTATGCACTGCTGTTGTCGTTGGTCATGAACGAGTTAATCACCAGTGCCCATACATGTTTTGGTGTGAGAGCAGGGGCCGCTGGTTATGTTGAATATCCATCAGGAATACAAACTGCTCATGATGATGGGCTTAATATGAGAATGTTGCAGCAAAGTCTTCCGAGATTTTGGAATCACTTTAAAGCTAAAATAGCTTCAAAGATAAAGTGGCAGAGTGAGCGCAGGAACCTATAACGGTAACCCATTGGCGTGCGTTAATATTCGAGGTTACAATGTAGGTAGGTCTCATGAAGAAACAAGGATAATTATTCAGCAGCTACCATTGGCTACCAACTTTGATTGCTTTTGTAGGTGAATTTTTGTAGCAAACATGCATGAATATTATTTTGGGGTTCATTAGGATCTCCCATACATTTCGATGAAACTTTTTTTATTTTGATGAAATTTTGTAGTGAAATTAATAATATTGTGTCTAGAAAAAAGACAAGTAGGCTCTCACGTCCGTTACCACGGACTAACAAAAGCTTACTTAAATGATGCAATTAAAGAATCTTGTCCTCCGAATTCAGACTGGTCAAGGGAAGGGGAAGTTTTACCTTTATTAAAGAAATGGGATTTGTGTTGCTTCCCCAGGAGTTCTGTAGGGCATTCCCACAGTGTCAATTTTACATATAGATTAATGAAATGGTATAAATATGCCACTTTCATTTTTTTTACTGACTGTGAGAGAAAAATCGATTTACTATAATTTGTTTCGGATTCTTTCTTGTTTTCCTCTATTTCATCAAGACGAAAGATCGATCCTTAACTCAAAATTAACAGATCTACGGTTATGACGCATGTAAAAACAAGCATCCGTAAAGTTCCGTGTGACTAGATTTACAACGTTCAATAACTCAAAGTGCTTTCACAAAGGTGCGGTAGAAAACAAAAAATCTGGAAAGTAGAACATGGCCATTGTTGCCACTAATGCCCCTAGTCACGTGACTTACATTCTCGCACAATCGATCAGCGTGACAGGTCAGATGAACTGAGCGGAAACAGTCCGGTCCCGAATACATGTCATGCATTCAGCGCCATATCCGCTGTATTAAATAACCCGCGACAGACGCGTACTTTACATGCCGAGTCACAGAAAAGGGGTGTTTTGTTGCAACACAGGTACGACACGCGAGTTAAAGAAACTACAAGATTACAAAAGACAAGAAAAACAACCTATGTTTTCCTGAAAGCTTAAGAATGTTACGTAACACTGCCTGGATTTGAATGACTAGACATATGCCAGTGTCCATTATTTATAGACGCATTTGAGAACATACACATCAAGAAAATTAGTTATTCTAATGATTTTGTGTGTGCCTGTGTGTTTGTACGAGTTTCGTACGGCCACATCAGTTTGAAAATGAAATGAAAACATTACGATCTCTCCTACATCGTGTAGGCGTCCTACTATCCCGAAATTGAGCAAAGATGGACACACGATAAAGGAAATGTTTAAAGTTGTATAAACTTTGGGTCATTCGTGGGGGCATCTCATTAAAACCATCGTGTGACCACCGATGGAGTTTCCCAGGAATCGGCAGCAACTTCGTGGAGTGGCGGCAAAATCTTTGGCAACCCCCCCCCCCCCCCCCCCTCAATAGCCCTAACACCTTGTGAAGGTTCATATTATGAAAGATTCATTATTCGTGCAGCCTTCTTTGATAGTGTGGTTTGGCCCTTCTGAAATGATAGTATTAACTTTCTGTGTTGGTTGCTTTAACCAAGTTCGGGGCCAACTTCGTGCGAAATTGAAAATCAAAATTCATATTCGAAGGACCATCTTGAGTCACTTTTTTGTTGGTTTACTCTTGATATTTGGAAGAAATCTTCAGTCGCTGATTGTCAAAAAAAAAATATTGATTTTTTTAATAGCTTTGAAAGTAGAGTCATATTATGCCTTCTATGAGATAAGATGTCACTCTTGTCCCAATTTTTACAAAACAAGAAAGCAGGAAGGATGAAATACTTTTAAAGTAATAGGTTTGCTGTTCGATAATCTATTTCATGCATTACGGGACATACTAGACTTCTTAAGATGGAAATAGGTCGCTTTGCGAGATCAAAGTTTTACTGTCTCCTCCCCTTCCCCGTTACTATACCAAAGTTCATCAAAGTACATAATCATTGGATACTATTCATATTATGGGACACAAAACAATGACACCCAAATTTATTCGTAGTCAGTTCTTACGTCATAAACGGCACCTCTTCACTCACGTTGATTCAGCAATCATTCTGCTGGCTATAATCATGAGACCGAGATAGATGGCGAGCATTATATCATCAATATCTAAATAAAATGGGTAAAACCGATAAAATCATGAATATCTAAATAAAATGAGTAAAACCGATAAAAATTTGAAATAAACTGGCAGTTTCTTCCCTACGACTTATTTCCCCATCGTTCACTCTTAAAACATCCAAGTCAGAACTGACCCGGAACTGGGTCCGTTGGGGTCACACACCGTTCCGGGTAAAAAAATGACTTGGAATTTGGTCATGAAGACCCCGAATGAGGTCACCCTGAACCAATTCATGACTCTGAATGGGTCATATCTGACCCCTTTACTTGTCATTTCTGACCCGGAACGGTGTGTGACCCCAACGGACCCAGTTCCGGGTCAGTTCTGACTCGGATGTTTTAAGAGTGTTAACTGAGACGACTTCCACCCCTCCCCCCCCCCCCCCCCCACTAAAAAAAAACAACACATCGATTTGATGTTCCTTTTTTTTATGAGGGGACTGCATACTACAAGCTCTGCTTTTTAGCGGTCCCCCCCCCCATTTCCAGCAATTTTGTTTCCAACTTTACCATAATGATATAACATTTATTTGTATCTCTGTTAGTAATTTACCGGTGTCTTTATTACATGTTATTATGTTCATCACATTGTGGTACCGATTTTGTGACATTATCTGTATATGCGAACATTTTATTGTATTCCAGATTACTTTGTTGGAAATGAAATAAATGAACTTGAACTTTAACTTGATGTACTGATTCATTCCATGTTTAATTTTAGGAAGAAACAAACAAATAAACAGACTTTACAATTTCCATTCAAATGTGAGTGGCTAACGTGTATTTGGTCATTCAACTTTGCAGTGCTCAATAGGCATGTATAAAGACTAATTATATTCAATATGTAATTTAAAATGAAGAAGGAAAACTAATGACAAAAAACCCAAGAGAGATATGGCTTCTGACCCATAACGTATGAAAAATAGCAGCAGACGATTACTTCCCGCAGGGCAGCGAATTACAACTATATGGCATTGTAGCGGTTTACAAAAAAAAAAAAAAAAAACAAAAACACAACAAACAAACAAACAAACAAACAAACTCAAAACTTAAATGATGATTTGTGTACGTGATTATCTACACCACTTGAAGTTTACGGGAGATACATTATTCATGCGTTTAAAAGGAATTATAAAATGATTAAAGAATGTTGGCGACCAGAAGTGAGTCACGTGTGCTCTCTTATTTTTTTTTTCTGCCGATGTACAGGATTGCCCCCCCAAAAAATGTTCAGCGAAAAAGCATATAAACTGCATAACGTGGAGAAAATGAGGCCATGTTAATTCCCATAATGAACCTAAAACGAAATACGTCTCTACAGTTGTGTAGGCAGCTGAAGTTCAGATTCTGACGCGAATCAATACAGCTGAAGAAAAAAAAATGTAAACTGTTAAAGATTCTTCTTTTCGTCATCTTGGAAACATTCATGTGTTCTCATCTCTACCGTTTGTTTGTTTCTTTTTTTTGTTCGAATTTTGTTTGTGGTTTTGTTTACCTATAGCAAAGTGGCAATCAGTTACCAAAATGGAAACAAAAGACAAGGAAAGTAATTAAGATTTATAGATTGTAATGCCTGGTAAGAGTCTGAAGAGAACGCGTGTGGATTGGCGAAGAGCGATGAATGACCAGATGACAGTGCTGAAATCATGAACACGCGTAATTTCTGTTCTTTGGCAACTCTAGTGTGGGCTATATTAGGCGTGAGTTCTAAATGATTGACGTAATTACTCCACTTTGGGCAATTAGGGTAAAACATCTTATTTGCACACTCTTTTGTGTTCTGGTCTGTCAATAATTGACCCTGACATTGCTACGCTTCCATAGAGACATATCAGCATTTCCAACGAAATGGTATTCCATAAACATTGATAAACGTGTTATAAATCTCGTGATAATTGTTCTTGAAGTATAAGGAAAGGCAACGGAAGAATTTTGTTTGGAGAATATATATTTATAATGACCGAAGCAAATACATGTAAATATGGGACCATGTCCATGCGATTGCGGAGTGACGATAGTGAAGAGCAAAGAATTCAGGTTAAGTGGGTATCATATCATATTTATTTCTTCGAAATTTCCTCTTTCTGCTGTAGAATAATCCATCATCTGGGAAAGTTTGGCTGTATTCTAGATAGCAAAATAGATCTGAAAAGCCCTGTTTCATTTCATTTTTGACTCATTTTTGTTCTCATTATTATTTTGTTTTAAAGCTTCTCTGAGATATCCTTAACCCGTTGAGAACGAGTCCCGAGCATACTCGGGCAGGACGGTGTCTATGGGAAATGCACGTTGTTGCAAAATCAGTCCGTCCTCAACGGGTTAAGATGGGGTGTAAGGTACGAAAATCTGACACCATACTGTTATCATCATCACAATCATCATCATTGTAAACGTAATTTCAGTTTTGCATAATCTTTTGATTTATGGTACAGTTCTGTTTCAATTGTGATCATGGCAACGGTTATGACTAGACAACTGTGATAATGATTAAATAGATTTTATTTCATTATCATCATGATCACTGAGATATATACACTTGTTATCAAAGTAACAATATTTTTATTAGAGGATATAATCATAATTCTGCATTATTACTCTGATTGTCTTCACAAATGTTATCACAGACCTCATAAAGTGATCTTACAATTCACTATTCACGCAACGACATTGGGTACCAACGTCAAGATGGGTATCCCTGTTTTGACAGCCTTATCTGGATGCTTGACGATACACTGTAAAAACATCGGTGAGATTAAACACCACGGGTGTTAAATCTAACACCGATCAAACTTCAATAAAAGACCACACCCACAGGTGTTAAAAATGCACTGTGATGGTGTTGAAAAGTGTTCACCTGACACTTTGTGGTGTTAATTTGACACTGTACCTGGTGTTATTTTGACACTGTACTGGTGTTAATTCAAAAATGACACCACATGGTATTGATTTGATATTTGTTGGTGTTAATATCAATGGTTTAACACCCGTCCAGCTTCAATAAGAGACCACACCAGCTGCTGTTACTTTGGTGTAAATTTATTTTGACATTTTTTCAAAAATCTAGTATTTTAATGTAAAATTCTTGATCGTCTTGTTTAAATTAAAAATCAACAAGAAGTGCAGTTACTAAGAAACTCTTCAAAAACAGTTTAAAATTTGGAAATGACACCCGGAGGCGTTAATTTAACACCATAAATGAGCACCGAAAATTTAACACCAGCTCGGTGTTCACTATTTAACACCGGACTTTTTGCAGTGTACATACACGCGCGCACACACACACGCACGCACACAAACACACACACACACACAAACAAATCATTGATTTCTTGAGTGAACAACCTTTAGCTGTTTATCGATGAAATGTTGCTGAAAGCAAGATACGTGTCGTGCGTATGGCAAGCCTTTTTTACATTTAAAGTTAATTTCTGATATCACAAATTCCATTTTGTGATATCAAAAAATCAAATTTTTGATATCAAGAATTCAATTTGTGATATCAAGAATTAAATTTGTGATATCACAAATTCCCGTAAGTGTAGCACATGAACTTAATTTGTGATATCAAGAAATCAAATTTGTGATATCAAAAAATCCATTCTTGATATCACAAATTCAATTTGTGATATCAGAAATTCGAATTTGTGATATCTAAAATTCAATTTGAGATATCACTAAATGAATTTGTGATATCAGAAATTCGAATTCTTGATATCAAAAATAGGTTTCACGTGAAAAACCAATGGTAATTCGTGATATCACAAAATGATTTTTTGATATCACAAATTCGAATTTGTGATATCACGAAATAAATTTGTGATATCACTAATTTGAATTTGAGATATCAAGAATTCTTATTTGTGATATCACAAATGCGAATTTCTGATATCACAAATTCCATTTTGTGATATCACGAATTGAATTATTGATATCACAAAATCGAATTTGTGATATCAGTAATTCACAGGGAATTCGAGCGTTAGTTTTGCGCTGAAATTCAACTGTGAATTGGAACGTTAGTTGAGCGCAGAAATACACGGGGAATTCGAGCGTTAGTTCAGTGCAGTAAATCCCTGTGAATTCGAGCGTTAGTTGAGCGCAGAAATACAAAGTGAATTCGAGCGTTAGTTTTGCGCTGAAATTCAACTGTGAATTCGAGCGTTAGTTGAGCGCAGAGATACAAAGGGAATTTGAGCGTTAGTTCAGTGCAGTATATCCCTGTGAATTCGAGCGTTAGTTGAGCGCAGAAATACAAAGTGAATTCGAGCGTTAGTTTTGCGCTGAAATTCAACTGTGAATTCGAGCGTTAGTTGAGCGCAGAAATACAAAGGGAATTCGAGCGTTAGTTCAGTGCAGTAAATCCCTGTGAATTCGAGCGTTAGTTGAGCGCAGAAATACAAAGTGAATTCGAGCATTAGTTTTGCGCTGAAATTCAACTGTGAATTCGAGCGTTAGTTGAGCGCAGAAATACACAGGGATTTCGAGCGTTAGTTCAGTGCAGAAAATCGCTGTGAATTCGAGCATTAGTTTAGCGCAGAAATACAAAGGGAATTCGAGCGTTAGTTTTGCCCTGGAATTCAACTGTGAATTCGAGCGGTTTTGTTTGTTTTGTTTTTTTTTTAGCGCAGAAATACACTGGGAATTGGAACATTACTTTTGAGCTGATATTCAGATGGAAGGTATACTACTGCTGACTTTTTTTTAGAACAATGTTCAAAATACCAATAACTATATATATATGAGAGATTTACACATCCATCATTCCCTAAATGATCGTCAAGGTATATTCGATGAATTATTGATACAAATCAATTGTTTTGCAACATGTTATGAATTCAATGATACTATGTTCACTTAAGGCCTACATTTAATTCATCGTTTTGGTCCTCAAATTGTCATCTATTACTACATTATTGTTAATTATGATACATTTTTCATGTGGTAAATCCCTTTACAGTAAGACTCTTCCACCAAATCGATGATAATTATGTGTGGTTGTATGTGTATGTGTGTTATAAAAACATATACCATGTGTTTGGATTGCGGAGGACCGACCGAGGGCAATCAACCCTCTGGTCTGTGTATGTCAGCAGCGGAGAATAAGAGAGAGAGAGAGAGACTGTGAGTCACGCGGGTGCGAGAGGGAGTCGTAAACTTGCCAATTTAATGTCCACCACTGGTGTCGGCTGGTGGTCACATAAAGCAACGTGTTTCTCCTAAAGACATTTTCTCACTCCTCAAAATCAGTCCTCCAGAACAAAGGGGTGTATCCATTAAGACCAGTAGTGTTGGGTGTACAGTTTGCCTGCCCCAATATGTTTATGATTTTGTAAAATAATTTAAAGTGTAATCATACAGGCAAGTTTATTCAAGAACCAAACCCAGGGAGAACAAAACTGGAATGCACAAGCCCAAAAGTCTTTAGACCAGATCAAGAAGAGTGAAGATATCCAGATCTTATGAGGAGTTTATGCAGCAGTATGCATGGCAAACAAACAGTTAGAATTTAGTAAGAAAAAAGCAGTGGTACGAAGGACTTCAATTTTGTTAATCTGCGCAATGTGAAATCTCTCTTATTAACTCGGAGGAGTAACAGGGGGAGGTCGGGAGAGAGTATTTTTCACATGACAGAGTAAAGAGAAACGCAAACAAAAGTTGTAAGTCAACCAGTCTCTGCCAAATCAGTGGCGAGAAATGGAGAAAAAAAAAGAATATAATAACGACTTTGAAGTAATTGACAACATATCAATAATGGCATTTTAGATATGTTGCTAAACGATCTATTTTCATCGATTCATTTAAAACCAATTCCTAATCACTTTAAATGAAGACGAGTTGCCAAAACTCTTCATGTAGTTTTTTTTTTGTAACTATCGTTATATACTATGTAAAGATAACACCTGAAATTCCATAGGAATATCTGCGGTAAACTAATGCTCGAATTCACAGTGTATTTCTGCGCTCAACTAACGCTCGAATTCATTGTTGAATTTCAGCGCAAAACTAATGCTCGAATTCCCTGTGTATTTCTGCGCTCAACTAACGCTCGAATTCACAGTTGGATTTCAGCGCACAACTAATGCTCGAATTCCCTGTGTATTTCTGCGCTCAACTAACGCTCGAATTCACAGTTGAATTTCAGCGCAAAACTAATGCTCGAATTCCCTGTGTATTTCTGCGCTCAATTAACGCTCGAATTCACCGCTGAATTTCAGCGCAAAACTAATGCTCGAATTCCCTGTGTATTTCTGCGCTCAACTAACGCTCGAATTCACAGTTGAATTTCAGCGCAAAACTAATGCTCGAATTCCTTGTGTATTTCTGCTCTCAACTAACGCTCGAATTCACAGCTGAATTTCAGCGCAAAACTAATGCTCGAATTCCGTGTATATTTCTGCGCTCAACTAACGCTCAAATTCCCGTTGGTTTTCTGCACTGAACTAAAGCTCGAATTCCCTGTGTATTTCTGCCCTCAACAAACGCTAGAATTTACGGTTGAATTTCAGCGCAAAACTAATACTCGAAATCAAATTATTTCTTTGCGAAAGATATGTGCTGAAATGCCATGTAAATTAATGATATCACAAATTGGACTTAGTGATATCACAAAATGTATTTCTTGATATCAAGAATGTGAATTCGTGATATCTCGAATTGAATTCGTGATATCACGAATTGAATTTGTGATATCACTAATTCGATTTCGTGATATCAAAAATTGGTTTTACGTGATAAACCAATGGGTATTTGTGATATCAAAAATTGAATTTGTGATATCAGAAATTCTAATTTTTGATATCACGAAAGGGAATTCGTGATATCAGAAAATCTTTTTAAAAAGTAATATGGCTTGCCATACGTGCGTCGATGTCTCTGCCAATAATAGTTCTTAGGTAGAACGACATCAATATAAATATCTTTGATGAACAATCGTAAGTGAAGTTGTTTATCGTCCTTTTTTTTTTGTGGTAAAAATAGCTATACCAGGGAATACAAATTCTGTCGATTCAGAGAAGATCGATTTCAACGTGTGTTCATGTACCCCAATGACTAAATAGGCACACACACACACACACACACACACACAAACACAACAAAAACACCACCCTTCGTTTACACTTTACACACGCACACGCACACACACACACACACACACACACACACACATCATAATTATGTATAGGCCTATATCATGTATACATGTATGTGAGCCAGAGTGTAGAGGTATTTAAGATTTTAAAAAAAGATAGATTTAGGGTGATGTATCCTCATCGAAATTGATTGCTCTTGCACAGGTGATACAGGTGATAGAAAAATCCAAGCTATGGCATTGTTACTTTTAAGAAAAGGACTTACATTGTAAAGGAAGGATTACTTTTCAAAAATTAATGTCGTAACGTATATCATATATCCTGTAAAAATACATACATTGAATATCAAATCATGTATCTATTATATGCACAGTAGACTGTCTTACTTTTTGATATGCATATTATGTTAACATGAGTTAATACAGAGAGAGAAAAAAAAAGAGAGAGGGAGAGATACGTATCTCGTCACTTGTACACTTTCTATTTCTGAAGAGTGAATATTGTACAAAACCAGCACAAGTTTTACCAAACGGCACGTTTGAGATGAAGAAAAAAGTGTTCATCGAGGAAAGCAATGGCATATAAACAGTGTTACTGCATCTCCATTTCTACAAATAAAAAAACCCAGATAACAAGAATAACGAATAATCTTATCCTTCTTATGTAGGTTAAGGAGAGGCAACTCTTGATTCTGCTTTGTTACGCTTCAGGTGATAAGTAGCAGGTGCGAGGTGAAGTGAAATTACCCCAAATTGATGATGATTTCATATTTCCAAACGATAACGGTCGAAATTAGTTCTTCACAGAAGTTACTCTTTTTCGTTCCCCTTTAAATAAGAAAAAAAAAAAACAATACATAAAATACATTGAAACGGCTTTGTGTCGTTTGATACATCTTGTATTCTTTTATTTCCTTCGCTAATGCTCACGAAATGTTGCATCCTTGTTCACGGTAAATTGTAAGAATTTCTCAAAATTTGTTTAGGCGCAAAACACAAAATGGCTGTGCTGCAGGCAAATGACCATAACAATTGTAAAGACAAGGCACAAATACACATTGAAACGAATCGGCAAAAATCATGCATTCTGCTAGACTACACTGCAAGTAATTCAAGCAATACAGGCATTCTGGAATATCGGTTGAGATAGAGGTTCAGGTTTCCAACCTTTTTGAAGATGATTGTTGAAGATAATGAGAAATCTCGTATGGATCATGAAGCAGCATATGATTTTAAGAGGAATCCAATGTTTATCTGATGACAATTGGTTTTGAAATGGCCAAAATATCTAAAACAAAGCGATCATGATAAAAGGTGGGACCCACCTTTTATTGAATCACTTTGTTTAAATTTTGTTTTTAGATATCTCAACCATTTTAAAACCGATTTTCATCAAATGAACTTTGAATTCCTCTCAGAATTGTTTGCTTTTAAACATTTCATGAAGTTGTTTCTAAGTATCTCGCAAAAAGTTAAAAGCAGAGTCCTCGCCTCAACCAATACTATACCATCTCTTTAAAGTACATCTCTAATACTAACACGGGTGACATCACACTCCGCTGAATAATTGGATGATGAACTCTTTCAAGTTAAATCATTTTCCCCTTTTGCAATTACAACTGATGCAATAAGAATGCTTTGGACAGAAATCATTCCGCGAGATTGACATTCACTTCCGGACTTAAAGTTTGATCCTTTGGTGATCGAAGAAATCTATAATTTTCCTCGCGAGTGTCAGGGGGAACAGCTGCACAGCACACGGAAGACTGACCGTTGACTGATATTCTAAGACAAATTAATTCAAGCAGAGAGCAGATTCTTTCGTCGAGGAGGCAAGCTGAGTTTCCTCATCTTCCTTGTCAAGGTTAATGCATATAACAGCTTCTCCTGTCAAATGAATGGTGTGCTGATCTCTAATATATTTCCCCTTAAAGTTGATAAAGTCGAGACAACGCAAAGTGCTATCCCTAAACGACCATGTTTTTTGTAACCTAACATCAATATATAATCGCAAATGACACTTTTATCAAAAACATAAATCATGGGTTATTTCTATTGCTTTTAGGTAAACACTAATGGTATTTCTCTTGTGTTTAAATTAATCAAAAGGGGAAGCAGTTGAAGGGTTAAAAAATGCATGTCGAGGTCAGTGCCTTGCTATTGGCTTGTCATCGATATCTAATAAGTGATGATGGCGGAACGCCGGTAAACTTTCTCCAGGTGTGCTGCCTGGGTAACGCATAAAGTGGGTCATATACCACGTTCGGGCGACGTCAATACTTTCGCGCAATCAGGCGCGAGTTTCCAAGGCCAGATCACCCCATCTTCAACAGTGTTTAAGAGTCTGAGCTTTGTCTCCAGAATACCTAGAAACTATTTATTGACATCTGGAAACCTCGTTTGCTTATAACTATCTATGATATAACTCCAGTTAAGAAGAGCAAAACGAACTTAATCAGGGATTTCGCCGAGATTTACTCGCAAACAACATTTCCTTGAGATGTCTGCAAGCACGCCAAATGGATCATCTCTGTCTGAAAAAGTTCCTTGCGATTGCGTATGATGATTTAAGAGTTGGCGCTATTCTTCTACTTTCCAGCAGATTGCAACAATAATCCTCTTAATCCCCCTTTTCGTAGTTCTGAGACAATATTTATCATTCCATGATGAATCCTTAAGCGATTCAGCTCCAGGGTAACTTTGTAGCTACCTGATTTTCTGCTCTTTTGTCAATTCACTTTTGTTCCGACCAATTCATTTAATTCAACACAATCCTTGTCACCAACGTTTCAGGAATGTCATCCTTCTCTTATTGTCGTTTTTTTCTTATTATCTCTGGCTTCAGCAAATAGGTTTATCACGCAGGTGTCCTGCGTGATAAACAAAACGATTCAATCTGTTGTTTGTAAGTTAAAGGCTCTCTCAAAGTGACTAATATGAAAGAAAATCAATCAGTGGAAAAAGGTTAACTTACCTAGTAATACTTGTCATTTCATCAATACCAGCAGGGGCCAATTCTATTTTCTTTTTAAACCTGTAAAAGAGTACCACTCAAATTTCCGGAACATCAATTTCATGTTAACCGTATGATGCGTTCCTAATTATTTTGACATGAAAATACTATGCATGCATTCTTCTTAATTCTTCCACATGATGTAGATATTTCTGCCATCTCTATCCCCAGGGGTTGTTTTAACCACCAGCTATCAGCACAATAATCGGAGGGGAAGTGAAAGGGAAAAATCAGTCAAAAATATTGAGGTGTTCTTATGTGTTTTTTAGTATAAGAGATACTGGTCCCTATAATGGCGATAGCCTTTATCATTGTTTATTGTGTTACTTAATTGAGCACTAACTTCTCGTTCGTTTTCTTCGCAATGAGAAACCATAACATAGACAATCGGCGAAGCGTCTATTCACTTTATGAAACAAAAATATCCAAAATAAGCATGGAAAACGTAGTAGTTTATATTGCTTTATTGATAGGGACTATCATGCAACATTTTGGAAGTAGAATGAAGTTTGTCCTTCCATGTAAAAAGGCACATGAGCAAACAAGCATTTGAGACAAAACTTATCGTAAGCCCTTTAAATTTTCCAGAATATTCGCCCTGGATAAGCTGAATTATTTTCTTCATTACTGGCAGTCAAGGGGATTTTGTTTGTCGATATAATTGAATTCTGTAAATCCATCTGTATGAATTAGGAGATGATATCCCGCTGTCCATGCATTTCTTTTTAATGCCCGTCCATTGTTTTCATGGAAGAGTCCTTGTTTTCCGCGGTTCAGAAAAGGACGGAAGATGGGTTCAATTTTTCGATGAGCTTCTCCGCTACGAAGTTTCGCTAATCTTGGACCAGACGTAATCCTTTTATATATCCCGTGGATGAGAGTTTGCATGTTTGTTGGTGTGTGTGTGTGTGTGTGTGTGTGTGTGTGTGTGTGCGTTTGGTGTGTGTGTGGATGGGGGGGGGGGAAGCTGGAGGCATCACCCTATTTTCACTCTCCCTCATGTCTGTATTTCGATCACGTTTTGAACCCCAGTTTAAGTGCAGGCCAGTATTGGTAGCGGGAGGGCGCATCGGCCACTCCGACAACTATAAATCACAAATCGATTCTTGCGAATAGGAATGGCCGAGATCCAAGGATTCGCCCATCCCAACAAGTGATGGGCATGAGGCGAATACACGTACCCGTTCTTCACCGGTGCGATGCACTTTACTGTGCATCGCATATACGCACGCAATCACTCTTTATGTCGATAGCACATCGAAGTCAAATTAACCGCATTGTTGTTGTTTTATTTTGAATAGACCACCTGGTAGAAAGGCCGTGCAATTCGCAGAGTTGTATGCATTTCGTAAATAGTTTTGCATCATTTTACTTATACATGCAATGACAGAACTAGCAAGCTGCTGAATGCGAGTTCATTCGATTCGCGAAAAGAAAAACAAGCAGACGAAATAGATGCTTACAAACGTCAACTATCAAACTTTACCAAGTAGATGTGACACCCTTATTGGTCATGATCAATTATATTTACTCATTGATTAGAAATGCTTATCACGCAAACATACACTAAAGAGCCATATTGTCCCATCCGAAAAAAATATGTTTCTTGTTCTATCTATTCCCCTTTTCTTTCTCCTCATTTCTCAAGGAGTCGAAAGAGAGATAAAGCTTATCCCATTTATAGGTCTGCCATCAGCAGCCCCCCAGTCTCAGTTCTTAGTTTGATCTTCAATGGGTTCAAAAAATGTGGGGTTTTTTTGGTGATGATTAAGTGATAATTTCGACAAATCAAATTTTGACGCTCAATCTTGATGACGATCTTATTAATTTTCAGTAGGAGATAGTGGCTATCGTAGTCAGGGCTTTATACAGCTCTCCGTTCATCTTCAATCGTGTGAGAAATAATTCTGGTTTTCAGCTTACTTCAATATATTTCACGTACATGCGTGTGTGTGTGTTTGTGTGTGTAAGGGTGTGTGAGTGTGTGTGTATGTGTGTGTGTTTGTGTTTGTAGGGGCTTTTTTTTAGGATCCCTAACCGAGTGACAGAAAACGGATCAACAATTATACACCACACACCATCTATCATTAGTTTGTTTTAACATGCATCACACCCTACCACATTCGAAGGGACTCTATAAGAAAGAGATATCGTGGCTTTCGTTTTGTTTTGTTTTGTTTTGTTTTTACAGCGGGACAGCTTGTTCTATAACAGGAACCATGAGACTGTTAAACCATTAATTCTAAATGAGCAACGTGATAATGGCGCCTCGCCTGAGTTAGTTATTAACTCCATTACGAGGAAGTAGATTAATGATAAGGATTAAAAGCAATGTTTTCTCACTAAAGGAAGACTTAATATGCATTTCGTAACCCAGTCAAGATATACATTATACTTTGCACCTCGGGAAAGGGTAAAAAGTAAGTGAGTTTTTTTTTTCTGTGTTATGCGTTCTTTGCATGGGACTCATAGTATCTCATTAATCTAAGGATGTAAATCATAAACGGGGAAACTTACAAATAATGAAGAATGTTGAGTTACAGTATTGTATAAATCATACTTGCTAATAAACAACTGTACATGACACACAAACGCACGCACACACACACACATTGTATGAGACGAGGTCGCTAGTAGGCCTAGGTTACCTTCTGATTTTTATTTAACCCTGGTCATGTTTCTAACTGTTCGCAGAGGTATGGTATCCTAGTCAGTGGTCCAATGTATACGCATGTGACATTCTCTAGCTTTCTTCTGCTACTTTTATGTGAATGTCCAAATTTATTCTTTTTGGTTTCCTTATGTTATTTTTGTGCAAATGCAAAACAATCCTGCCAACTTCAGTACAATGTTCATGCTTTGGAAAAAAAACTCGAAAAACCAACAACCAACAACACCTGACCACAAGATAAAGTATGCTTTCTGTACCATTATCTCTTCTCAAAAAGAATTAGGGGGAGAAGAAAGTATAGTTGATGGATTTTTCACTCCAGTTCGCATAACGATTGCCCAACGCGGCGATGTGCGTTATCACCTCCCTTTTCTATATCACAACACAGCCGACGACCGAAGGAAATTATCTGATTTCAGCCGCCCGTAACTCGACCGTCGGTGGTGAAATTATATCCAGAGTGAATGTTAAGACTACATCAGATTACACACTACTCGGCTTATTTCCATCGTAATACAGAAAAAAGGGAGAAAGTTTTGAGTAGCTCGTGTTCTCCCGGAGATGAGCATTTCATTTCCACTGGTTTTCGCCTTTCTTGGAACATTTCTCTCTCTCTCTCTCTCTTTTTTTTTTTTCATTTCAATTGCCTGCCTACCAACTCTCAGACCAACCCACTTATCATTGGAAGGCCTGAGGAGGGCCACTATATTCTGATTTACATAGCACAAGCTTTTCAAGAATCGTCTCCCTCCCCCTATACACAGAGAGAGAGAGAGAGGGGGGGGGGGGTGGGCTGGAAGTAGGGAGAGAGGGTTTGATTTCTACTTTAAATGCACAATTTACCATCTGCATATGACATAAAAACCCAGCATTAGTACTTTGAAATAGTTCTAAAATGTGAGTTAGGGATAGAAACAACAACAACAAAATGAATCCGTATAATCGTATTCGTATGTCAAGTATTGTTAAATACACAAAATGTGAAGAAGGGTTAAAAGCATGTTTCTAAACTAAACCGTCTACAGTAATGGATTATTAAGAAAAATACTGATATCTCCTTAAGCTTTATTGCGAAAATTTTATATGGTAAGGATTTTGTGATACAACAGACCTACACATATGCATCAAATGTAATATCTTGATTTTTTTTTTTAAATCACTGCTCCCAAAGGTAAACAGGACCTTTAAGACATTGGGTGTGTTGTTTGTCTAACGCTCTTGATTCCCCTTGTCCTTAAAAATGCACAAACGAAAGCGAGATCACATGATGATACCGCCCCGTAAATGGATTCAGACGAGGACATTGTTAGTCACC
This sequence comes from Diadema antillarum, assembly GCF_040938485.1. Taxonomy (NCBI): domain Eukaryota; kingdom Metazoa; phylum Echinodermata; class Echinoidea; order Diadematoida; family Diadematidae; genus Diadema; species Diadema antillarum. The sequence goes on along the minus strand of NW_027271585.1, from coordinate 272,197 downwards.
ATGAAGGCAGCAAAGAGTGAGTCTACTGACGGATATTCCTGTTCGTTTGTTTGGTTGTTTGTTTGTTTGGTTTGCATTCAGTCAAAAGAAATAATTATCATCCTATATGTCATTAGATGAGAATCTCGAAGAGTCGCATCAGCGATTTGAAAGATGTGTCTTGATGAGAAGGCCTAAGATTGTTATATCCTGCCCGACGTTATTTTGTTGTTATCTAATGAAGATGTGAAGTTTGCCGCCATCAACGGTGATTAACCATCTCTGTGTCAATGAGCCAAATTAACGTGCAAAAATTTCACACACAATCCTATGGACGGAAAGTAAACGTGGCACACACAGGGTTAAAAGCCTTAACTCTTTCCTATTTTGAAGAAAGCATATCGCACAAATCGCGATGTGTTTGAAGATAGTATGGACCCGAGACAGAGAGAAAGGAGAGAGAGAGAGAGAGAGAGAGAGAGAGAGAGAGAGAGAGTGGGGGGGGGGGGGGAGCTGAGCATTACGAGTTACTCAGTGGAGGTGAATGGACATACTATAAACCATGCACACACAAAAAAAAAACCACCAAAAACCGACGAGCCGCATACCTGATTTTGAAGGTTCCTTTTCCAGAAGAAGGAACTCTGTGGTATAGTAGCTAATGTTCTCGACCGTAAGACAGGGAATTCTGCCCACGGTGTTTACGTTGAAGAGGCTCATGTGGTTAAAGGATGCCAACAAAATGTACTACTCCTTTCGATTCATAAAAAACCCCAGAATCTCCGGAGACCCACTGCGGCATGCACGCCTACTCAATGTCGCGCTTTGTAATTTTGGTTGTCAAGTATTGAGGTGTAACAGACATCACAAACGCCAACGCATAGTGTATGCATCCACTGTTTTCACCCATGGCTGTTTGAAACTGAAAACAACAATTCGTCTTTTTTTAAACTCAAATAATCGGGCATGTACTCATCTGGAAAAAAATCTACCCGAGCTACAAATGTACCATACCACTACAGATGGGGAAAAAATCCATCTGAGCTACTACCACTACAGATAAGGGTAGCAAATGAATTGATACACCGCAAGAAAACGGGAAGGTGGAAAACATCGAGTAAATTGACCCCTCGGAGGAGAGGAACATCATCAGCAACAGCACGTGTCCTGGGCTAAAAGACTACATCAGGGAGAGGATACCCAGAAATTTCCTGCCTGGCTGCACCAATTTCTTGCTTGATTAAAGACACCTCAGCCTTTTACCTTCATTTCCTTACTCATTAGATTTGCATACCATCTTGACCGTGATTTTCAAGGTCGTCTTGGTGTGGTATGGAAGCTTTAGGGCAGGCATGGAGACACTTAAAGGTAAAAGCAAAAACCTGAATCTGATCTCTCTTTCAGGATAGATTTAGAACCATTCGAGAAACAGTATGAGCTGCCTTGAAATCTGCGCTGGACATCCTTGGAACAAAGTGTGGAAACCACTGAGCAACCACTGAGCGACCTACACAAACTGGCAAGACCTGTATTGTAAAAGCAGTCTGCCAGACATCTCAAGCAGCTGTCTTCATGGAAACGCTCTGAAAATCCCTGATAACTTCTCACCGATCTCTCGATATTGGACCCCTTGGTTTTGTTTTATAATTATTATGTCTTATTATGTTATCCACACTATAATCAGTGTATATATCACCTCCAAAAAAGTCAAGTTTTGTGCTTATTCTTGGCAATTATTCTGTATAGAAATTAGATGTACCGCATGTGATTATATTACAGATATTCAACGAAAATTGCTAGCATTGTTAAGAATGACCATACTACTGTGTGGTGTCATATTTTGCCTGAATACTAAAAGTTAATGAAATGACTGAAAATTGACAAGCTTGCCACTGAGAGAATATAGCAAATCAAATCAATTCAATTCAAATCAAATCAAATCAAATCAAATCAAATCAGTAGTCTTTCCGGAATTTCTCATGAGAGGCACGGTCTCCCAGCAATTTCTCAGCGATCTTTGGTAACAATATCCATATCCTTTGTCTTCGTTTATTCATTGGTCTTTCAATAATCTCGCTCTCACATATCTTTGACGCCATTGACGCGGAATACTGACTGCAACTATATTGCGTTTGTTGAGATAATATTGTTCAGAGATCACTGAAAGGCTGGCGAGGCCGTTGCACGCTCGTTTAGGTTATTGCTGGGCATTCAATAAGAGCCCTCTTTCCTTGGAGTACGCTGATAGACTCTTAAATCATTCAAAACATTTCAGAATCTATGCCAGACCTTGGACCCCTCTGAGTGTCTTTTTTTTCTTCATATTTTCAGGTCACTAAACAGTCTCACCTCTATTGAAAGTGGGTCTAGTCATACAATGCGGTGAAATTGGCGACAAACCTCTTGCACTCTCGTTTTAAATGGTGCTGATTCCAATCAATAATCATCCCTCTGCTATGCTTTGAAGCAATCTGACACAGCTCATCGATGGATCTTCGCCTACTTCAAAACAGTGCAACGTGATATCAAAAGTATGATTTTGGCAAGGGACTTTAAAGAAGTTTTGACGGTAGATGAACAAGAAAAACAAGAAGAAAAAAAAAGGAGGCGTAATCGAACTTTGATATGAAGAGCAATATTGGTTACCATGACAACTGAAACCCTCCTTTACATTTCCACTCGGACATGATGGGGCCTAGTGAAACTATGTGCGACGGATTTGGTTTAAACCTTCTCAAGATCATGACTACACAGAATGTCAGTGGTAACGTAAGAGTGGCAGACGCCCGGGGAAGCGGTCAAAAAGCGGAAAGGATCCTGCTCTTGGGGTCTGAAAGGAGTCATGCACACGAACCGACCAGGATGATATCTGACAAGCAAGAAATACAAATCCCGCTCTAGGAATACGATCGCAAACCCTCGGTGATGCTCGTTTTTCTATGATACGTATACCGTGGATTAGGATCGGCCAGAATACACAGGAGGGCGCGGCACCTTGCTTTTTCGGCCCCCACTTTGGTAGAGTAAACTTAACAAGAGACCTGCGGCGTGTTAATGTAAAACTAAATGGGTCATCGTTCGCTAGAATCTGGCTCCGAAAGAGAGGGAGAAAGAGGGAAAGAGAGGGATAAAGAATGAAAGAGAGGGGGAGAGAGTAAAAGAAAGAGAGAGAGAGAGAAAGAGAGAGACATGAAGGTAGGATGTGTCAGATTTAGGGACGATGGACGTTTCCTCGTATTTTTGTTTCACAGGATGAGTTGATCAGGCGTAGACGTCGTTCATTTGATATTACTTTAAACGAAATCTTACAGACATGCACTTAACATATGATATAATCATTGTATTAAAACTCAAAGGGAATGTCATTAATTGGATGTAATTTGTTGTAATGAATTTTACGTAACTGAATATATACATGTATGTACACACATACATGGATAGCTTGGTAGGATAATACAACTCGTCGGTACATACTGTGCACACTACACGCTGGTCCCCTTCCTCGATTTATCATCCAATTCTTTATTCAACCATTTACAAGACAAGATGATGCAGCCGGAAACCTCCCAGCACAGCAACTTCTATATCTATTTATTATCTTTTCAAGCAACAATCAAACGAGCTACATCCCGGAATTTACCATCACGGAAATGTCATGAATGTGGAGCTTCTAAACACACCAGAAACACAAATATAACACAACGAAGTATCTAAAATTGAATGACAATGATTTGTAGCGATCACGTCACTTCCTTCGGGCTAACAAAGTCTATATGTATCATGTTATGGCTATCTTTGGCACTGTTCTATACGCAGTCTTTATATAACCTGCGCCAACCAGTGGCTGTTGGCTACAATCGATCAGAACAAATTAGAGACGCAAGCATTATCGCACACATATTGATTGCGCTGCCACGAAGACATATCATTGTTGGCGAGTTAAACGCAATCAACACACAATTTACTATCAAGCGAGTACCTCCAGGGTGAAACGGTATTCCACGCTAAGAATGATTTAGTTCACTGAGTATAAAGTCAACGTGAAAGCAGCTAAAACAACAATAAAAGGAAGGTAGACAGGTAATATATTACTTAGAATCAGACTTCAAATCTAACAACAACATCGGTCGCGACAACTCATGAAGCTACGGGAAAGCGATGGTGATGTCATTGCAAAAGCAAAAACAGAAAAAAAAAACAACCCCAAAACAAATAAACTCTCTATTGACCAGCGCACAAGTCTACTCACTTCTATCTAACAAAAGTTACAAATTACTGCTGAAATCTAGTAAGTAAATGACGTTTGAGGGGAAATTGGAGTTTTCAAAGCCTGCTGATATATTTCTATGTTTCTTTTTCTTGATTTTGTTCTTGTCTTTTTTTCGAAAAGAAAGATAACTAAAGCGAAAAAGACATAGGACTACATCTTTCATAAATGCGACCATTATGTAACTGACGGTATCTATTTTCTTCACATTTGATTTTACTTTGTAACTTTTGTTTTGCCTTTACCCTTATTTTGTTAACTTACTGCGGTTTGTGAAGGTGATACCCACTCGTAGTACATGGTAAAGCCCTTTCAAATGTATTGAAATCGTGATAGCAAACCGTTCTTCTGAGGGGGGGGGGGGGGGGGTAAGGTTTTCACTCTCGTGTGCCCCAAGTCGTTCAATATAATGTATAAAGTATGTGTTATAGTCACGTTGCAGTCGGCTGATGCACATACATTAAAACAAATTCACATACAAATACACACACACACACACTCTCTCTCTCTCTCTCTCTCTCTCTCTCTCTCACGAACACACACACACACACACACACACACACACACACACATACATACAAACAAAGCACAGCACTCACACCAGAAATAATCTCATCGCCCTGATACAGGCACTATGCTTCTTTAAACCCTGACATTTGCACTTGCAGCACATATTGGCGCCGGGAAGGGGGGGGGGGGGGGGGGAGGTTTCTCATAAATGCAATGAAATCCGACGAATATTCAAGCACTGTCTCGCCGACGGTGAGAAAACGTCTACAAATGTATACTTCAATCCGAATTGAAGTCTAATTTCTAGCAAGAGGGTAAGTTCAGTGCAAAGAACCACCTCCTTGAAAATTTAACTAGTGAAGAATGTGTCATCAAATGACTGCGCTGCACTATATAGCCAGTGTCCGTCCATACCATTGACGTATTTGATGAGAGTTCTGTCACACAAATTACCCAGGGGTCATTCTGAGATGGCTAATGCATGGCCAATAATGGAGATTGAAAGTGAGCCCCCTTCTTTAATCCTCGCTTTGTGCCGACAGTCTCCATTTCTTGGCCATCTTGCATCGTTCAAGTTCACGACAGGACCTTAATGCACGTTACTCCCATCCCACACACAACTTCTGTAGCTTGGAGGAACCCATGGCTCGTGGCAAGCCAGAGCGGGTGCATTCACACGTGCAAACTGATCTTCCGCACAAGGTGACAGAAGAAACGCCGCGGATCATTTTCACTGATGACGTTGGCGAGTACCGGAGTCAATGACCATCATCATTTCCCCCGCCTCTATCGAAAACTGTTAATTAGGGGACTCCAAGGAATTTCAACATATTGATAATCTTTTATGTGAAATATCACGCAATAAGTATATCTGATAAAGGCAAACCGTACACAGATAGCGGGGGGATGTTCGCATGAAAGGTAAATAATTTGCTCAAGGGAATGATTGAAGCATAGGGAAAAAAAAAACTGCTGTATGAGAAAGCAGAAAAGAAGGCAACGAACGGTGAATGCCGCGGTACCATTGAGACATACGCACTTCTCATGCTGTTTATCACAGTCTTCATAAGAACACACAATCGCTCCCCTTCTCCTCGTACTCGTTAGGCCTGTGGCACAGACCGTTATTGCACAGTGATACTGTGCAAAAAAAAAATCTTTATGCAACCTTACGTTCGTCAGACATACACTTGCGAGGATTAGCTGTAATGTACAAAGCGTCGTCAAACCTTTTCCTTCTGAACGCCACCCCCGCCCTGGCCGAATCCCCGAGTTGTGCGACAGACGCGGGGCTCCGCCAAGCTAATGGGAACAGTGCGAAGAAAACAGGAGTTCCGCTGTCGTTAGTTATTCAACCAAAGGTAATAAAAAACCTAGCAAATAAACAAGAACAGCAGGATTGGTTGTGGCTCAGGAAATGGGTTACTAGGGTCTTCACTGTCAGGCGCTATCCCACTGATTTGGAAATGTCATTATGATAGGGAACTGCGAAACATAAAGAACAAAATATATTCTTCGTGTTATCATCCCCCAAATATACATTGCCCTACATCCGTCTCTGTACATGCAAATGTAAGTTTTTTTCCAAAGAAGACGAAAAAGAGAAAGAAGAAGAAGACGAAAAGAAGAACAAAAGAAAGAAATAAAGAAAAATGCGTTCCATCACAAGTTATATTGCCATATTTGTTTTCGCTGGTTTTGCTTCTGTCAATTTATAAAGGGATGTAAAGATATCATCGGAGCTTGTCTTTCGCTGAGCTTTGGTACTTTAGTCACGATTCTTGGTAAACATGGACTTAATGAATTGAACAAAAAGGACTACTCAATTTAGATGCGAATAACATCAATCATGTGAGAGCATTGGACATGAAAAGGCATGGTATACTTTGGTTGAAATAAGGATTCAGGTTTTAACTTTTTTGCGAGATAATTAGAACAACTTGCTTGAAAATGTCAAAGAGCATACAATTCTAAGAGGAATTAAAAGTTTATTTAGGTGGAAAAACAGGTTTTGAAATGGCCGCAATATCCAAAAAACAAAGCAAAAAACAAAGTGGTCATAATAAAAGGTGGGTGTCATCTCTTATTAAGACCTCTTTGTTCTTGGATATCTCAGCCATTTCAATACCAATTTTCATCAAATAAATTTTAGTTCTTCTTAGAATTTAATACTCTTCCATATTTCATTCAAGTGGTTTCTAGTCATCTCTCAAACAAAATTAAAACCTGAATAATTGTCCTAACCAAAACTATGCTGTCCCTTTAACATCAATGTCATTCCACCGGACAAACTGTTATCGCCTAAAATGAATATGTCTCTTTGACGTATGTGGCTTTGAATGATCATAAACTGCATTCAGTTTATCTTGAACAGACACATGCAATTTGTTTTCTCAACCCAGATACCGTTGGACTCCTATCCTAGTTAAACAGCGCCACAGAAAAGAGGACAAATTAGTTGAAATTGAGTTTTATCCCCCCCCCCCTCCTCTCCTTCCTTTTCTCCGGCCGTGGTCCGAACGAGAATTGGGAAAGAGCCCCGTCGGCTGCTCAGTGTATTACATTTAATGGTCGTAACAGACACTTTTTTCCTCACTTTCTAAGAAAGAAAGAGAGAAAGAGAGGGTGAAACAGAGAACGAGAAGGCGATGAAAGCACGCATTGTCAATGTTTGTCATTTACCTAGATTTTTTTCTCTGGCATCCTAGCATGATATCGACAAATAGATAGTATAGTCATTCTATCATACTCGGCCCTGAGTCAAAGTAACACTCATAAACCTTTCTCCCCCTCTCCCTCTCCCCTCCCTTCCTTTCTCTCTCTCTCTCTCTCTTTGTGTCTCTGTATCTTTTCATATGACTATATATATATATATATATATATATATATATATATATATATATGTATATATATAATATATATATATATATATATATATATATCTATATATCTATATATATATATATATATATATATATATATATATAATATAATATAATTATATATATACCAACATGTATAAGCACGTTCAAAACATAAATACGATTGCGTCAGGCCCTTATCTTGATGTAAATGACACTTATCATCTAACATGAACTTCGTAAACTTAAAAAGAAAAATTTTAGGCTTACACGTCAATCTAAAATTGGAACAACAATGATTTTTTTTTTCTTCATTAGCACTTGTCATGTATATTGATCCCTTGCTTTGATAAACTTTTCTGAATATCCGCAATAATAACTTTTGCATTAGGCAATCAACAATCCAGGGGTTGCAAAGTGAGCGGTAGTTGTTTATTCATGTTATTCGATTCAAGTGATGTTGGTCTTTGCAGATTAAAGTCGCACTGAAAAAAAGAAGAAAGATAAATAGCAAGCAACCCCATGAATATTTATTTGGGCAAATCCAAAGAACATAACTTCGTCAGCAATGAAAAATAAAACAAAAATAACTGTTGGGCGAGCCCGACTTGTAGGGTCTCCCTTTTTTAATAGATTAATTGCATCGTGCATTCTCGTCCTGTGAAGTCCGGGGGAAAAGAGATATTTACGCTCTGATGCAGAAAAGACGTTCTCACGGTACACTGAATCAATTTTATGAAGTGCTTAAACATTCATGACGTAGAAACAGTACAGTGAACGCATGCGATAGATGGACCATGTCGCGATTTCGGCATTACTGTCTCTATGTTTTTTCCACCCTCACCCCCGGCGCCAGAACTGCCGACAAAAGGAATGCTTGGAGGAATTTCCCGTGAATTATGAAAGCCTGTGAATTATTGCCTAGAATACTCTGCCTATCCAATAACTATTTCACCAATCGACTCGGAAGAGATTTAACAATTATTATGACGCGGTTGGAAATAAAGGAGACGGTGGGTAAGAGAATAGTTTCACAGACATACATCCACACATACATACATACAATCAAAGATACATACCTGGCTTTATCAAAAATGTTGAAGTTTTCTTACCATCAATATTTTGACACCACTGTGCAATAAATCCTTACCCTCTTTTTATCTGTTTCAGGACAATCAATCCCACTGGAAAAACTGAAATCGCCAAATAAACAGCATATCTTTGAAATGATGAATATTACCCATCCAGTATTTCTTTAATTTGGCTATACATTTTGGTTAGAAGTTGCTGTAATGCTGTTATAGTGAGGTGCGCAGATTTCTGTCTCGATGTATTCTTTGTAGAAAATGTTTTAGTCTGGCAAATGACTGTAAACACACGAGTAACATAACGGCTAATATCCTAAAAGGCCAGCACTCTTTTTGGTAGTTTATCTGATCACAGGGTGGAAAACTCCTCCCTGATCTGATCAAGCCTGTGGAGAAGCAGGTGAAAGAAGAGTGCGGGTTTTTTTTTTCTTCTTTTTTGACGGGGGAGGGTTTTTTTTTTCCTCCGCCATGGTCAACTGTTCCTCAAGGGAATATGGCTAGCCGAAATCTCGCCATCCACGTAGGTTTGGGCTGGAGGGTTTACTTTGGAAGGAGACCCCCGCAAGCTGTAAAGATGCGAAGACGTCTGGCGTATTGTCTTAAGAAATTCCGCTGGAGTGGTGTTTGCCAGCAGAAGAAGTGCACCACCGTAATGTGCGGCGCTGGATAGGGGATTAAAGGGGATAGGTTCTAGCTCATGCGGATATCATTGGGTACTGTTGCAAGGAGTGTCCCCTCGGGGCCCAGAGCGCTTCGGATAGCTTAATGAACGGTATAGTCTCCGTGATATCATCAGGCCTGCATTGGTAGATATCGTTGGCTGCCCGCCAAGAAAAGAATTAGGGGTATTTTAATTTTTAACAGAATTCAAAGGTCTTAAAATTTGAATGTTGATATTTTGAGAAGTAATGAAACTTGTCACATCATTAGATGTTAATGATGGACAATTTCAAATTCTGTTGTGTGTGGTATTAGACAAGGATATGAAAAAAAAAATAAATCCCGTTAAAGGATGGTACCGTTTTGGTTGAGAACGGGATTCAGGTTTTTTCTTTTTGCGAGATCATTAGAAACTGTACTTTATATGAATTATGAAATATTAAAGAGCATACAATTCTAGGATGATTTAAAGTTTATCTAATGAAAATATTAAAGAGCACACAATTCTATGATGTTTTAAGATCTATCTAATGAAAATTGGTTTTGAAATGGCTGAGACATCCAAAACAAAGTAGTTCTAGTATAAGGTGGGTCCCAACTTTTGTTAGGACCACTCTATTTTGCTTTGCTTTTGCTTTTTCAAACAAACATTTAATACTTTTTAAATTGTATGCTCTTTGATATTTCATACAAGTGGTTTCCAATTATCTCGCAAAAGTTAAAACCTGAATCCCCATCTCAACCAAAACTATTCCATCCCTTTAATCCGTTTTGCCAAGGGGCTGTCAATGATCTGCACGTGAGTGACAACGTATTATTCTATACAAGAATTACTTCTCTCTATAATATGTAAAAATTATACAGCTGCATGGTATTGTCAGTAGATTTGTAGGTATATCTTCGCCTACTCTGTACTTCATAAACTGCTTGTGATCCCATTGCTTTCTGCTCATATTGCTTTTGGCCTCATACAGGTATCATTCGCAACTATATCTAGGGCCTACTTACTATTTACTACTTACTATGGTACTATTGGTGCCGTAGCCTGAACGTCAGTAACATGTAGAAAACATGTCTATGATATTTAAGCATATAATTACACGAACACGTTAAACGCAAAAATAAACAAACCAAACCACAGAAAAAAAACCCACATAAATTCACACACCGTATCCCCACTCCTTGTTTCTTGGTGTGTTTGATCATGGCATTGAATGAAAATGAAATATACCAGACGTATCATTATGATTAAGGAACATTTTGGCAAAATATTTCCGAAAAAACCCAAAAGAGAACTTACAATCATGACACCCTTTTCTATTCATTTATGGATTTCCATATTTACAAACTATTGTATCAATTAATTTCATAATTCATTCAGTAATTTACTAAGTTATAAGTATTCATTTGTTTCTAAGTGGGCCTTATCATTGTACCCCCTTCCCAACACGACTAAGAAGAAAATGAAAAGGTACTTTTCTTTTTCTTTTTTGCACAGTGGCATTGTCACAATAACTGAAGATTATTTTCTCACTCTGTATATACCAGAGTCCAAAATTCAAAGCGTACTGGTGCAGCAGCCTTGTACACTATGTTTGATGTGGTCATGCCTTCAGTTTTTCCAGAGAAAGAGCACCGTCAAAGAGAAAACCAAACGAAGGCGTGCCAAAGCATCTTTTTCCCCTCGTGACTCCGGCATGCTGAAGTGGTATATTTGCTGTAGCTGCTGTTCCCATAAAAACCTTTTAGTGCGTCTAACGAATTCAAAGTCATGGACTGGTACCGCTCAGCAGTCGATCTCCTAAGCCTACCATAGCTATGCTATGTATTGTATGTGTATATATATATACAGTATATATATACGTATACATATATATATATATATATATATATATATATATATATATATTTATTTATTTATTATGCATACCTTACACAAATCTGTTAGAGAGACTATAGCCCCTCTTAACAATGTAATCCATAGACCTTTTTGTTTTTCTTGCTGCTTACGGAAATAAAAACAATAATCAATCTGTGTGCTACAAATAAGTAAAATGATTTCGCTTGCATTCAAAGTCGGGGGCAAATTTGTGTTGTTAGATTCCGATGTACCTTTCCACATTAAAGCTACGGAGAAACAATGTTGAAGGAGCCGCTTATATATTAGGATACATCTTTCTTTTAATGAAACAAATGGACACAAGACAACGAAGATTACCAAAGCAATGAGTGCCTGAACATAGGATATCTGCGATACGGACGAAATATGTACGGTCCGAAAGTAAAACCTTCAATCTAAAAAGACCTTTCCGAAATTTCCAGCGGAGAAAGTAATTATCAATGCCCAAGTATCTATCCATTTAAATGCATCTTCCTCGATCGTTCACAAGGACGATGCAAAGGATTGTCTTGAGCGCCCACACGTATGCTACACCTAACCTTTAACATTATTCTCTTGATCGGGTGTAGAACATGGTAAAGTGGTCCGCCTCATATCCAACCGGACCCCATGATGAACCAGCTAATGCAGCTGAATATGGGCTATCCAGCCATCTGGTCCGAATGGAATATGAAACAAACAAACAAACAAACAAACAAACAAACAAACAAACAAACAAACGAACAAACAAACAAACAAAAACCAACCAACCAACCAAACAAACAAACAAACAAACAAACAAAACCCACTCTACCATTGTGATTATGATCTATTTAACTTGGCCGCTAAGAATGTGATGGTTGCTTGTAAGCAAAGAACCGAGTCTTCTGCGACGGAAGAGGCGATGGACACAAGTGTTGCTGCTAAACTACTCGAACCAGCTACCTGACAATTGTGTTTGACTCTAGTTTTTTACTAATAAACGGTTCTGCATGGGTCCTGTTTCATAAAGCTGTTCGTAAAGTTACGCATGACGTTACGAACGACTGGAATATGAAGTCCCAATATGTGTGCCCATATTCCCCTTACGTTTTAACAATGCACGACTGTATGTCAATATTTCATCAGTCTTCATTGGGGCAAAACTACACTTTCAACTTAAAACGTGTGTTAACATGTGAGAATAATCATTATCATCTGCACATTTCAACTTTAGCTATTGAAATTAACAATGATTGGGAAATCCACTTGGCTTGCCATATTCAAGTCGTTCGTAAAGTAATGCGTAACTTTTCGAACAGCTCTTGTAGGTAGGAAATATCAAAAGAGGTCTGTTCCGACTGAACAACGTCAATTTACAACTGTCATTTCCATTACTATCACCGTCATTAAAGCTGCGATCCAATTTGAAAATATTTTCTCACTTTTTTTATTCTTCAAATCATTCTCATATTTTAGTGTACTACTCGCTTCCATTAATATCATTGCATATGCGTATATACTGCCACTTTTGTCATCTTATTCAATACTTCAAAGGCAAATGGAGACTCACATCCAATGGCAAAATGAAGTACAGTTTCGCATTTCTCAGAAATTTGAAAAAGGTAAAGTAAAATGCCATCCCATCTTTGCTCAACTTCATAGTTAAATCATTCAATCAGCATAAAAATTAATAGTATGAATACTATGATTCCTTTTTTTATTACAATTACTACCATGGAATCATCTCCCAAGAATTCCGTTCTGTTTGCTCATATGCATGTAATAATATAAAATTATACTATTCGTTGATCAATCATGGCCTCTAACCATCACCATCCTTTTGTAATTTCTTCAATACTTTGTTTATGAATTACAATCCTATTTTAATTCAATGAGAATTTAGATTCAACGTTTAACTTAAAATATCGTTTCTTCCAGTAGTAGAATAATCGATGAAGATCTGCATAGTGATGGATAACTAACGGTGGAGGGGGGGGGGGGGGCATGTCGTCTTCACCATCGGGACTTTGCCCTTGTGATTATGTGGGCATCATCACTGATTTGGAGAAAAATAATGCCAAACTCGAAAATTTAAGGCGTTTAATTTCGTTTATAATTATTTTCCAAATTCATTCTCCATTTAACTCGTGGGGTTGATCTTCCGTTTTGGGCGCTAATATCAACTATCATTATTACCGGGCTGAAATGAGAGGTCTTCTGCTATCTCCTTTGTTTTAACATAGCTCTTTTCTGTTGCTCAGCAGCGTTGCTCCCTTTTAATCTATATCAAATATCTGACACGGGAGTATCTGTATCACTTTGATGTGAAAAGGACTGATTCCTACGAAGCCATGGTTTGGCGAGACACGAAAAAGTGAAACCAAACTTATCTAAATATCTTTTTTTTTTTCGTGCTCATGTTTTCCTCTCCTCCCATTCGTTAAGAGTTGTTATTTTCACCCCTCCCCCACACCCTCGAAATGATATCATACTATATTGTACACTTGCAATCACCAGCAGCAACAGAATTTAAGGCGAAATTCGAAAGACTTGAAAGATTACAATGACACTAGTCGTACTGTTCGCACCAATACAGCTCAAAATGGTAGTGACAGTTTTTTGATGGATCACATTTTGCGATATCACTCAGTCTTTTTCTTTTCTATTCTTTTTTTCCTCATGATGCAGCAAAATCGTGTTACACGATGTTAAACACACAAGAGGCCGTTCTCGAAATGGTGGCCGATCAGGAAACTTACTGTGTTCTCTCATCATTGAACTGCTGCGAAACAGGTGCATGACCCATATGTATGGTATATGCCCCATCTATATTCCGCGTGCTGCTATTAGCGCGATTCGAATCGAACTGTGCCCCTTTCCCCCGGGGCCATGTGTGGGGGGATCACAACGGGGTCAGCAGCCAGGTGTTTAAGTATGTAAGTTTTTCCCGCTCACTTCGGCTGGCTGGAGAGCAATAGGAAATCACATTTCCGAATATTAAACCTCCTGATCCCAGGGCACTTTGCCATGAAAGGTAAAGAAGAATCGATTGCCATTTGGGTTGTTTTCGATTTGGCTCACAATCAAATGTCTGTGCAATTATACTTCTTTAAATACGTCGGATATATCTGGCTACGTGGGCGTACTCACACGAATCCGCAACAATAACACAATACACCCTTCTGAACGGATAACAGAAGTATATATGTATATATCTTTAATGAGCTCATATGTTACTCTGGTTTAAAGATTTGATTTGTGGGCAAGTGGAGTTAATCAGTAGATGGAAAGTAGAATTTCATGTAACTTCTAACTGCAGCAATATAAAAAGTTATGTTCTGTGTCACACAGTGTTAAGAAGTCCACAAACTTCTGAAACTTTCATCTTTTCGCCGATATGCTGTACGCGGTTTCTTCGTCCCGGACTCTGGAGAACACAAAGATTATGCGGAAAACAAAAATGTCTAATTTCTGCACGAATTACTGCAAATAGTGTGCTATCAGCTGTAACATTGCCTGAGCAAAAAAAAAAAAAAAAAAAAGAAAAAAAGAAAAAAAGAAAAGAGCAATGCACAAACACACACACACACACACATACACACACACACACACACACACACACACACACACACACACACACACACACACACACACACACACACACACACACAGACTCACTGAGAGTCTACAATGGCCCACTGAGGCTTAAAAAAACAACCGAACAGAACGTTCTAAACAGAGCAGCAACTTCAACAACGACGACAACAAAACAACTACAAATTAAGTGTATAGCTACAACCCACCACTCTGAGTTGTCTCTGCACGCACACATTGCGAGGAATCGCGCAGGTGGAACGACAAATGTAGCATCAATAAATTGCCTCCTCCCGATAATTTGTCATCCGAACGAACATCCGTGATGAACGACGAACTCGCACTCGATTCCCTAGAGGGTTTGACTGCAATTTGCAACCATTTATATTTCTTTCCCTCTAGCACTAAATAATCAATTCTGTTTGATGTTTCATCCGTAGCTCCTCTTTTTCCCCCGGTTGAAATAGGCGTCTCCAATCGGTCAATTCAGAGATTTACATTTTCATCGACGAAAACACCAATGGTGTGAATATTCATTAATTCTTATGGCCAAAGGCGGGAATATGGTAACTGATACACCAATGTATTATATTTCAATATATCTGTCTTCTCCTCGTCTTATTTGTATCTATTAATCTCCGGAAAAGGACTCGTAAGATGCAATAAGAATTGTAAAGGGGAAAAAAAGTATTAGATATTATTTCAGCCCACATCTTTGGATTCTAATCACTATTGTGTGGTTTGCATTCATTAAACGACTCATATTCAAAAGTGGAATATTAATAAATTAAATGGTAAGTTAAGCAAAAATATGAGTCATCTCCTTCAATATTTTGGTGAAGAATTCACAATTTGTAGATAAAATATAAACGCGGAAGGGGCGGGGTATTAACCATTGTTTGTTAGTACTGTTTGTAAAGCTCTTAGAGACTTCTAAATGAAATTTGTTATTTCATCATTATATTAATTATCATCATTCTCGTATTGCAGGCCTTACCAATACAAAATAAAACAGGATAAACACGGCATTTGAGAGTTTCATAGTAAAATACACAGCAACGTCCGGAAAGGGTTTACATGTTATAAGAATTCGGAAAGATGACCATCAGATGGGTAATCTCAAGACTTTTTAAGGAATGTAGTTAGTGGTACATTGAAAAGAGGACTTCCCGTCCATATAGGTTGTAAAACCGTACGACCTTTTTCTTTTAAACAATTGATGACTTTGCAAAAAGATTGCAGCGGAATTTTCTGTAATAACAACATGTAACACAGTTTCAGTGAGAAAATATTTCTTGCCCACGCACATCAATCCATAATCATATTGGCGCGTTATCGAATCAAAGCATTTTTTTTTTTTGTGATCTAAGAGAAAGTCTTTGCAAAAAAAAACACCCCAAAATATTACTTTTGGGAATATAATAATCGTCTACAGAATTACATCGGGTATCAGCTGTTTAAGAATGAACGAGATCATTGATTCTTTCTTTATCATGTCATCATTGTCATCCACATTATCTGTCACGTTTTAGGGAATAAAATATGACTTGTACCAGCTTGATTACAGTATTGACGCTCTTGACATGTTGACGGCGCTGGAGGTCTCATCTTGCGGCACCATGAGTGACAGCTGAGGAATCTCCCACCTCAAATTGAAAACTTGGGGTGATACATCCGGGTGAGGCACCCCTCCCCCCCCCCCCCCCCCCCCTTCCCAACACCTGTCTCCGCACGTGGTACCTGATTTAATGCCAGTGCCGGAGTGTAGGGTGACAGATTGTAGCCCAGATTGTGATATTCATGTTCCTCAATAACTTTCCGAATATTCTAGTATCCTACCTTAAGGATATCTGTTTTGCATCTGAACGAGTATATATTTTTTTCTTCATCTGTCAGTTTCGACAGTTGTTTGTTGCTATCTCATGATGCACAAGTGAATTGGATTATTTGGTTAATGTTGGAATACATTTTTTTTTTCCTCCGCCGCACGGTACGAACATTCAGTCGTAATGTCTTGTGGTTTGGCTACAGCGTATGAAACAATAATTTTTGTTTTTGGTACACACACATGCACAGACAAAGACACAGACACAGACACATACACATATACATGCATAATATAATGTATGAAAGGAATCTCGTAGGTGAGATGTTGAGGTAAAGGTCTAACAGAGAAGATCCTAACCTTTAGAAAAATTATATAATTCATTAAACTTACATAAAGATATAGATCTATTAGTTTGGTAGAGTCAGTCTCTTTGGACAAGGACTTTTTTAGCGCAACGTGAATTTGACTGGGGAATTTAAAATGTAAACGGAAATGAATATCGAGGGAAATAACAGAATTTTCATAACAAACAAAAAATGCAAAACAAACTGAAGTGTGTTTGCCAACACGAAGAAGTACTTTTATCGGAAAGATAATCCAGTGATATGGGCCGGTCAACTGAAAGACATCTAATAATTGTGTTTGTTGAAATGATAAGAAATAAACTTCAATCAGTCATTCAGCGTAAAAATTCGTCAGATGTACTTATCGAACACAAAACTAATCATATTGCTGGTACTTTGAAAAGGAGTGAAAAGTGAATTCCGCGAAGTATAGTATTTCGAGACAGCTAGAATTAAATCTTATTTTAGCTAGCATGAACACTGATAAGTGTAATGACTAGTCTAAGGCTGTCATATCACAGGTGCACTGGCCTGTAAGAGTTGACCGACGAGAAGAATGCAAGGAAAACCAAGATAACGCATGCGTAGAAAAAAATCTGATGATAAAGTAGTCAAACATCATTAAAATACGCGTCAAATCATTGATACTCATGCGATTTGGCGACTTGTTCTTGTTGGTTTTGATTTTTTTTTCTGCCTTTGGTTAAAGATATCTCCCTATTTTCTACAAGCCCGTATATAACGTTTGTCATTCCAATATCTCAGTGATGCCCTGATGGGTGAAGAGCCTTGATTTACTTTTTGACAGCTTCATTTTCTTCAGGTTGTAGCAGATTGAAGCAGCATCACGCCAGAATTGTATTGTAGGCAATCATTTCTTTTCCTTTTTTATGTTGCCAGAAACAGAAAATTGTGACCAAAATGTGTAAACTTTTCCAGGCACGTAATTTCTGTTTGATTCGATGGCACAGCACTGACGGCAGCTGGGTCACGAAAGTACATTAAAGAGATGGGGAGTGTACGCTGTTATTGATTATTAACATCATGAACATGAAGTGCAGATATGCCACTTTCGGAGTGTTCATCGATTTTGCTCAGCAAAATGAAATGGAATGAAAATGAAATAGGATTGAGAAAAATAGGGTGAAACAGGAATGGTGTGTAGAATGGAACAACACGAGTCAAAAATGAGTTTTATTTCCGCCGCTATTGACTGACTTAAAGAAGCATAGATGTTTAAATCAAGATGCATTGTATATCTTTTTTATGTGTGTGTGCGTGTGTGTGTGTGTGTGTGTGTGTGTGTGTGTGTGCAGCAAGCAGCCTAAACACGCATTCGAGATAATGGAAGTAAAACTGTCATTATATAGTAGCAAAAGGGTTTGATTATTCATCGTACATAATGAAGTAGTTTTGCAAAGGGATGAAATACAAATGATTACTCCTTAATAGCATTGGAATGTGTTTATTTTGTGATACCACTTCCCCAACAGCCAGTGAGAGGATTCATGAAATGTTTATATTATAACACTGGAAAATTCTTGGAAATCAGTTAACTTTTGAGGCGCTGCGGCAAAGTGGATGAAGACTCCAGATTCTCAATCGGAGGTCCTGAGTTCGATTCCCGACCAGTACTTACGTCCTTGGACGAGATGTTTTAACCTACAATGTCCCTCTCGATCCAGGTGCGTTACTAGGGTACCTGGCTACGCTAGGGTAATAATAATGGCAGGGCCCTCAGGTAGAGCAGTGGCAACACTGAAGAGGCTACCCTGGATAAATAAGACCTTACTGTTATCATAATTATTATTATTATCATTTATTATTATTATTATTATTTCTTATATTCATTTCCTTCTTCCTGCTATTTCATCAAGTTGGCATAAAAGGGACTATGTGGTTGAAATTTGGATTATTAGAATTACAATGTATTACATTTTTTTTTTTGGGGGGGGGAAGGAATTTTAGATGAGACGCGTAAATATATGTCATGCACAGAAGAGCCACAATTGACTTTGAAGATCACAGCGAAGGAAACAGAATATATGGTGTGGTTTTGAACAGAACTTATTTACTCTTTATACCACCTAACGGAGGTGTTGTGTGTCTCGAAACTGCAATCAAGAAACTGTGAAAGTTAGTCGGTGTGAATACGGATACCGTCATGCCTACAGACCCATTTTTCTTTTTCAACAGACTGTCATCCAAAGCTTTTTCACTACATATATAGATAGACAACCCATTTTGTCTACTCTTTGTCTATTGCACAGTGTGTGGAATATTCGTACTTTGAAAAAAAAAGAACAAAAAGTTTTTTTTAACGTAGACTACGTGGCTTTTGACGCTGGAGGCCAAAAAGTATTCTACAGAACGGCATGTCATTGGCTTAACATAGATAGATATCCATGATTGATGTAGTTCGAAGAAACAACTTCGGCTATGCCACCATAAACCAGGCCAATTCTTGAACCCTTTTGTGTGATCTTGGTCAGCAGGTTTTGGAAAAAGAAAACGAGAGAGCGCGAAAGTTTTATATTTCAGTGTTTTGAAATTGATATATCTTATTTCCGTTTGTTCTTGCATCGAAGTTGGAGAAAGTCGGTATTGCAGTACAAGCGGAAATGATGTTTGTAAATAATAATAAAATGAATTTTTCTGCAGTGTATAATCATTTTGGGATTTTTTAATGCAATGTTTTATCAACACTGTAAAAAATGCAAAAATTTAATAAAATCATTCAAATCGATTCGTTTCACAGCTTTTCGCGTATTGAGTGTGTGAACAAAATACATGAAAATGAATGAGCATACGAGGGTGACGTGGAAGGTTGTTTGTTTGTTTGTTTGTTTGAGTTTTTTTCATATAGAAAAGGGTGTGTCATAGTCATAAGGGCCCATGGCATTTAAGAAAATCTGTTGCTATTATGACGTGTCAATAACAAGATAATCACGGTGTTCATCCAGCGAAAAGAAAATGTCAGAGATATTGCATTTTCTGATATCATTCGTTGCATGAATGCATTGACCGTTTGTGTACATTCCGTCTCTGAAACGACTAAAGTAAAATGAGGAAATTCACTCATCATACTGCCATTGTGCTCGAGGTATTATAACGTTAGGTAATACACACACACACACACACACACACATATATATATATATATATATATATATATATATATATATATATGTGTGTGTGTGTGTGTGTGTGTGTGTGTGTGTGTGTGTGTGTGTGTGTGTGTGGTGTGTCTGTGTGTGTTCTCTGTGTGTAAGCTCAGATTTGTTTGATATCTAAAGCTTCACACAGGAACGATTCTGTGATTATGTATAGTGTGTTTATGTCTGTGTAGGCAAATCTGTGTTCATGCATGGTGTGTGTGTGCGAGCGTGTGGGTGAGAGAGAGAGAGAGAGAGAGTGTGTGTGTGTGTGTGTGTGTGTGTGTATTTGTATGCGTGCTTATGAGCGTGTCCTTGCTGTCGCGAGATTGCAGTTACTATATTTCTGTTATTTTAGCTTTCTATTGGCCTTACCATTTTGCTTACGGTGTTGCTAAATGCCGATGGCCTTTCCCAGATTCGCTTACAAGGTTTGTTTGCTTTGTTTTTGAGTGGAAGTTCAATGCGTCAATAATCCTCATGAGGGGAAAGTGGCATTTTGAGAAAAAGTGTCTTCTAAAAACGGTCTTACAACCGAGCTAGATGCAGCTGATAAGTCATGTCGCTCCTTGTGACATCCTATCATTATCTTATCAAGAAGGAGTGCCTACGGAATTTGCATCATGCGTTGAAAATAGTAAATCATTCGGCAAGTCATAGTCACTTCAGTCTCTAACCCTTTGGCCCTAAATAACCTGAAGTAACCAAACGTTGATTCAGATCAGCAACAATGAAAGAGGCAAAACAACCATGGCGGATGCGACATACTTTCTTCTTCTTTATGTTATTCGAAAAGTTGAACTGTTAGGCATCATACATCAGACTTTCTTCTATGTTGAGTGTCAATGCTTAATGAAGTCTTGGATATTTATATGCCTTTTTATCTTCTCTCTTTCTTTTTGTATGCGAGAACTGTAAAGGCAAAACAGGTGACTTTTCAAAGATGAGACATGAAAGTGCTGCTTTTTCAAGGCGTCGAAATGTATTATTCAAATCACATTTCAGCGCAATAAAAAAAAAAAAAACCCAGACAAACAGACGTGACTGTACACTGTCTTCAGTTTATCCTATACAGCGTCATAAGAATAGATAGGAGACGATAGATTCATGTTTAGAACACTTCTAGCTCGGCAATTATTAAAATTCAGACTACTCAACAGCGATCATTCATCGCGCACAACACAACTGCTTGCATCGGGTATAATATTAATATTTCACATTTGCAGACGCCCTTTCTCTTGACATTTTTGTTTTGCTTTTGTTTTTGTATTCACGTTCGAGGAGACAGGCTAGTCCTCTCTGCCTAAATCACATGCCTTTGATGGATAAGGATTCCTGGAAGCCGACGACGCGCAGATGTGAGGAAAAATGGGAGGGTGAGAGAATCTACCCGTTTCCTTCTTTATAATATTTTTTTCTCGAAAGTTTGCTGGAATAATGTATGATGCAACAACAATCGTGTCATCTTGCATAAACATGGACTTCTAAGAAGTAAATGCAAAGTGTGTTGGTTGCGTATCTCAAGAACGAGACCCCCTCCCAACAACAACAACAACAAAACAAACAAATAATCGTGAAGCAATCTATTTTCCTTTTTGTTTTCTGCAATACTGCTTCGACACGGAACACGGTTATGTTTTTTTTTTCTTTTATTTAACATATTTCCTCTCGTATCCTGCGTTGCAAGCCCAATGTAGAATGACTTTAAAAGGTGTCAAATAAGAGTATTACGGTAAGACTTTTTGTTGATCCTATAGGTACTGACTGCCATCAACCAATGCAGTTTATCCCGTTAAATCCCAAACCAAAATTGTATCTGTAATGTAACGCTGATGCCGTTCGTGCAACTCACATGTAGGCAGTAAAGTCTTAAATACACTTCAAAGGTGGTAATTGAACAAACTTGCGGAATTATATGGGCTGATAATGGCATACATCATATCTCATCAATTTGCAGGTAAAGGCTAAAAACCTTCATTTTTTCCTTTTTTTTTAACACAGGATAAGTCTGACATGCATCGTACTCACGTTGCTTGATTCTCGTTGAATGGATTCTCTGTTTATCGTCGAAAATGCAAATTGGCCGCAGGTTTGATCTCTGTCAGTGTCCTGTGCTTGTCAATCTCCTTCAAATATTACTACATCAGGCCTGCGCGGCTGCTTGCCAGTCAGACGATCACTGCCAAGTACCGAAGGAATTGGCGCGAATCAACTCATGCAGTGGAGGACCTGTGTATGGAAAAGAGCAAGAAAAGGGGTCAAGTGAAGGCGTCGATATCCCGTCGTAAGCGGGAATCGTGCCGCGACGACTAAGTGTCGTAGCCGTATAAGTCGCGATGTTGACGCTACGTGATCACATTTGTGTTTCCATCGTGAGGCTGACTGACAGACGAAGAAAGGAAGGGAGGAAAAGCGAAAGAGAAAAGAAGAAAACTCACACTCACAATTTGGAAGTAGGCAGTGAGGTGACTGTGCGCCTCAGGATGTTCTTACGCTGTTCTCTCCTCTCCCCGGCAGATGAGCGCAGTAGAGTAAGTTTGGAGAAGACCAGATACTCTTGTTTCAATGAAAAAAAAAAAGTGTTGAAGTTAATTTTGGAGCTACAGTTATAAGAAGCGGATACTTTTAAAGCACACTATACCAACGCATCACCCTATCATTTTAGAGCTACCAAATCTGTGAGCCACACTTTGCAGTAATACCTTTGACGGCTGATAAATCTCCATTTCTATAATCAATTCCACGTGATAAACAGAATGATATCGACGTTGATTGTGTTCCATTCATTGTAAAGAAAGTAAATGCGTGTTAAGAGTTCTAGCTCTGTTGGAGATCGCCGAAGCTATGCGATGTCAAAATCACGTGCTATAAATTTAAATTCAACCTAACTCGATGGTATTGACTACTAAGTGGAAGCTAGGGAACATTCGTAATAAACAGGTGTATGCAATAATGTCGCAAACACGTTATTCACAGGGGCACAAAACACTTCCGTTTGTACCAAGCGTTCTTATAAATGCCCCGGGGTAGGAAATAAATACCAACATGCATTCCCTGATGCCCACCGCAAATGCATCACTGTTCAACGAGTTTCCTCCCAAGGCGTCGTTTTAAAGCGTCTGTGGTCGAGTGTGTCGTCTGTTAACTATCGGCTTTTTACCTAATAGCTCATGACTTGCATCCAAAAGACAATGCCCGCGCCAGACACGTGACGATCAATTATTGAGAAATATCGGTGAATACTATCAGAGAGTTTAACCGACTACTTTGAAATAGACTCAGGAATTCCACAGACTTTGACAAACTGTTTCCGTGGTTGGACTGACTCCAGAGAATCCAGGCACATGACAATTTCTGTCTTCTCCTTTGAATCATGTTCAATTCTAGGCAGACTGCGTACAGCCCCTAATAGAGACAACCACGATCCAAATAATTCATGGTTTCTACCCTGCCAAGTCCCACTTAAACGGAAGAAACATTTCTCACCTTCACTCTTGATTATTTTAGTGAAAAATATCAACTCACACTTCTTTGTAAACCAAAGCACAACAACAAATATCTGAAGCTCCGATCAAAGCCTTTCAAACTAGAGATACCGTGACAACGTCGGGGTAGCGTCCGGGCAATCTTTTTTTTTTTTAAGCCTGCATGTTAAAAACGTTCCCCGCCAAATGTTGCTCGGACGTTGTCGCGGTAACTTTAGCCGAATTGTCTGTTAAAACGTTACCCCTTCTGCTGTTTGTATGCCCGAGGCGAGGCATTTTATTCTCCGGATGTTGTCGCGACGTTGTCGGGGTAAGGGTCTGTTAAAATTAGACAAGGTCTAAGTATGATTTTCTATGGTCTGATCATGAATAGCAATCTTCGGCAATCTTCATATCCTTCACTCCTAATCACCAGAAATCAAACTTTGTGCGTTAAACGTTTTCTAAATTGGCTAAATTTATGAAGACGCAGTCGACAAATGGCAGCTCAGTACAACCCTTGGCTGAAAATGGCGCCACGCAAAAAAAGAGGGAAAAAATACAGTCAAGGGCATGCGATGCCTTCGATCTTAAACAATTAACTCCCCCATAGCTCCATCCGCTTCTCATAAGTCACGCCACATCGAGCAGTGATGCGATTTGGATCGTTTTAAGAATGAAATTGCTCTTCTTCTTGTCTTTAGTGTGAAGCATGCCATAAATTGTTCTCGTTAACAAGCGATTACGCCTGGCAGCAACTTTACTGTTCGCAAAGCATGTCAACTTTAAACATCGTTTTATGACAACAGACCTTCTATCAACTGCGCACACGGAAGAAGGGACAGATAAAACAACAACAAAAGAGTTTGTCATCAAAATCAATCACAATTAAGAATGATGCAAAGTGCCTGCAATATGTAATGAAATATGAATTTTTGAACAAGTACAACAAAACAAAACAATTGATACATAACTTTCCCATGTGACTGAAAGAGAAGACATTAACTAAACAATAAGAAAATGTCGATTACAGAGAAATAGGCACATCTATATTCTTTGAGGATGTATTTAGTACAATAATTTGTCGTGGGGCGAACGTCACGTTTCTAGTCATACTTTTCCCTGCTGTACAGATAACAAGTCAAAACGCACATGAGATAAGTATACGTCTTAAGTTTATACACAAATACATAGGTTTGGCCAGTTGATATCGTGCTATTCAATATATTGTTTCACTTTCATGAAAAATATTGGGAAACGTTTAAAAATACAGAATATATATATATACATATATATATATATATATATATATATATACTGTATGTGTATATATATATATATATATATATATATATATATATATATACATATATATTCTCAGCAGTTGTTGAAAAACGTTACAAAATCTGCTTAAGACTAACTGAAAAAAGAGATACATGTATCTTTTTCCCCCAATGATAAAGTCGTTACTATATGCTTTGTACTCAACGTTCCTGGTGTATGTTTTAGATGACTTTCCTATCAAATATAGAAACAACATAATGTATATGCAAAACGGAATAGCGTTCTTTGAAGTACCCGGGGAACAAGGATATATCCAGAATTTTGATTGCATTTATTAAAATTTCGTCATGTAATTTAGTCAATCATTTCATTACCTACATTCGAAACATTTTATACTGAAATGTTATTGCCATTATGGTTAAGAGGTTTAACATTAACATTTCTCGTCACGTCTCTATTTACTGTTTAAAAAAAATAAAGGCAATGTACCAGTAATTGCGAATACTTAATCATGTAATAAATATATGCTATGGGTTTCTCTTTACGTGGGGTTCACAACTTCACTTGTTTTCGGCGAAAGTTAACACACTTGCTTGTTTTGGTTGAAACGAAATTGTAAAGATGTCAAGACTAGTAAAAAAACGTTTGTTTAAAGGTATGTGTACTTAGACATGTTATTCAGATTTAAGTTATATGAATACCATGATATTGACATAACAATATTTTAATTTTCACACTATGTGACATGATTAAATCTGAACCTGTCGTGTGCTCAATCCTCTCCATGACATATCGGTACCATGTTAGCCAGGCCAGTTTACGGACCACGCATGCTAAGCTCCAGCCACTCTCGAGCTCGTTGTCCGATAACGTTCTCATCCCTGTACAGCTGATTGGACAGAGATAGGCCAACTTGAGCATTGGTAAGACTCGAACCATGAACCTTCTCGTCGAATGCGTTGTGCGCATCCACTACATCGTGACATTCCCACAACTAATAATTCTTTTTCGCAGTTCACTCCTCCGAAACTTAATGAATATAATAATCAATAGAAAAGAAACGAAAATAAAGTATCTACATAATTGTGTATACGTGTGTATGTGTGTGTGTGTGTGTGTGTGTGTGTGTGTGGTGTGTCTGTGTGTCTGTGTGTGTTCTCTGTGTGTAAGCTCAGATTTGTTTGACATCTAAAGCTTCACACAGGAAACGATTCTGTAATTATGTATAGTGTGTGTTTATGTCTGTATAGGCGAATCCGTGTGCATTCTTGGTGTGTGTGAGGGTGTGTGTGTGTGTATTTGTATGCGTGCTTATGAGCGTGTCCTTGTTGTCGCGAGATTGCAGTTACTATATTTCTGTTATTTTAGCTTTCTATTGGCCTTACCATTGTGTGTGTGTGTGTGTGTGTGTGTGTGTGTGTGTGGTGTTTATGTGTGAGGCTGCTTCCCTGCTGGAAAAAACACAGTGTCTGACGGTGTGTTCATAATGTGCTCACTAGTCGACTATGTGAAAACACTCGAAGTGCGAAGATAATGCCACACTGTGATGTGGTTTTTCACAGAGAGTTCACACAGTAATGTTCTATTTCATATTGTGAATAGATGATTCACAATGTGTTTACAATGATAAAGCGCTCGAATTTAACAGTGTGAAGAGATTTCACTCTGTGTTCACAACGTGTTTCACACTGTGATTCACATTGTGATTCATATTGTGATTCACCTTGTGTCTCCCACTGTTGGACACTGTTTTCTTTCTAGCAGGGTTGTGTGTGTATGCGTGTGTGTCTGTGTTGTGTCTAAAGTGTGGAGCAAATTTTCAATTTACATTGTAAAGGGAGAAGAAAAAAAAAAACCTCTAGAGGCATGTCAAGGGTGCAGTGGACACTTCGTGTTACCTTAAATTATTTTGGTTTGAGTCACTCGATCTTCTCCGCAACATTTCTATTCATTTGTTTTTGTTTTTGTTTAAGTTTAAGAGGAAACAATAACAACAATAAAAGTAATGGTGATAATGATGATAATGATGATGATGATGATGATGGTGATGATGATGATAATAATGATGATAATAAATCCGTCAAATATACAGTAATACGCAGTCAGGACCCTGTACTGGCAGGAAGTCATGACACAAACGCCTACCGATGGAAAATAAAGCAATAAATTAGTGAGGTCACAAGCGATGGGAACCAATACAACACAAGGGGGGGGGGGGGAGAGGAAAGCAAGAGAAAAAAGACATCATCAAAACAAAATATACAGCTAGCCATATGAAGACGAGCAATTACTATATTGCACAGCGACGCTTCAATCTTCCATGGGGCCTAAGACATTTTGCTTATTTGTGGGAAATTATCTGGATTTGCATGAAAGAGTTCGCCGTTCGCCGCACTGACTGAGAGGCTATCAAAAGAAGCACTTCTTCCCTATCAATATTTTATGATGAATTACTCTTACTGTCTCGGCAATAGACATATTCTTTATACATTAATCTCAAGGAGCTTCTGCCTATACCAAATCACTTTAATGAAAGCTTGTGTAGACCACTAATTGTATTAGAGCTTGCCGGGTAATTAGTCAAGTGTCTGCTCTTATATTATTTTTCCTCCGACGCAGAAAGCAGGCAAGGTGTAAAAGAACGAATGGGCTACAGAGCGTTGTAATGAAGACTGACGGTATCTAAACGACTGGCTGAGTAGCTTTCGTCAGCTTCAAGATATTGGATTGTCCTCCAAGATATGAAGCAAGTGTGTAGGGCATTGATCGACCGCAAGATACCATTCACTGGCACTCACTATTGTGTGGCTGCGATAGCGTCGTAATTATGGACCTCACGAAGTTGAATGAGAAAAGTGTCGTTGCTAGCAATATTTGCCGGCGCTGATCGATGAGGAAAAGGAATACTTTACCCGCCAACTGTCACGCAAACTTGCTGTTAAGCTGAAGAAATGAATCGATTTTTTGACGGTCTTGCGCATTTTGTATCACAAAATCGGGTCGCTCATTAAAAGTTTCTCGTTCAAAATAAGTGAGCAGACCTATTTTTTAAATGTTGAAAAAAAAACCTTTTTTACCTCGAATCGCGATTATCATTGTTCCTTACGATGTGTCGTCTTGAAAAACCAGCTCACGAGTCAGATACTGAACGGCACGTGTGCTTAGATGTAATACGGAGGAAAAAAAACAACAACCAGAAGATTAGCACGTACATGACTGCATGATTTATGAAAAAAAAAAATGTAAACTTAAAGTCCTGGATTTCATAGCTGACATTACAAAAAGAAAGCATTTTTTTGTTCTATTAAAAAAACAAGACATTATTATATCAAACAGTTTTCGCAAACTACTAATCATCACATTTTAACAAATATTTGATTGGATCTAAGTTGATTCGTAAGAAGACATGAGTTACATGATGCGCTATTAACATTTTCTCCAGCAGTTCGAACACGCGATATAATAAGGAGAAACAAAGAGACAAGGAGAGGGATAGGAAAAGAGATAGAAAGATGGATGGATAGATAAGTAGATAGAAAGATGGGTAGATAAGTACATAGAAAGATAGATAGATAGAAAGATAGTATTCACGCAAAATTTGAGTGAGTCGGCTTTTGTTATGCTTAGGAAATCACTATTTTTCCTCACAGCTTTTTTTTTTCGACAGGAAGCCAAAGCGAAGACACAAAAATGCCTGAAGATAAATATGGACTATGAAATATACGACATCAACGCTGATATCCTGATGTTTTCGATCTGGAGCGGTAAGTGCAAGTTGTGAGTAGCCTTCATTGAGGTCGAAGTCATCAATTCAGTTTATCCGCAGAGAAAGACGGCCTTTTTTTTCAGTAGCGTGTTGCCAGGGATCTGAATCCGAAAACAACAAAGAGTCTGCCCAAAGGAGAGTGACTGAATTCTTCCCGATCATAAATCCACTATATAGGATCTGAAGAATAATCATGATGCGGAGCTACCTCAGTATAGGTGGGATATGTTGGACATAGAGGAAAACGAATATCCAGGTCTTTGACTAATGGCTGTAAGTTTTCGCGTGCCGGTTGTGCTGCCAAATACTACATGTATACTTCTCTCCCATTCAGCCACCAAACATCCTTGCCTCAAAAACAGGATCAAGAAAGGAGTGGTAATACGAAAGCTTAAGATAATATGTATGAAAAATAGATTCACTTGCTATTTCATCATCACAGATCATGAATGTCTTGTGCTTCAGCAGTCACCAGAGATTTTTCTCTGGGTTTCTCGTTTACTCTCCAGATTAAGGTGGGCATTATTTAAATTTCCTTTCGGCATCCCGCGCATAGTTGTTTACCGCACACTCAACAGACGCTGAAATCTATAGAACTAAGGAGTGGCTAGACAAGTTATAGTTCAATTTATGTAGGAACATCATAATCTTTTACCCGGTCGTGTGACTTTTTTCCCATAATCCCCCTCTAAAACAAATCGACAATTACGACCACTATGATCGATATGAGGTCATTAAAATTTCGACTGGTGTGAAGGAAAATAGTATAAGCAACAATAAAAAGAAAGATAAATGAAACTTCCCGAACGTACTCTGGCTTTCATGTTTCTCTCTCCGTCTTTCTCCCTTGTTTCTGTTCCAGCTGGGAGATAAATAAATACTAAGAGATATATTATATTCAAAGAGACATAGAGAAAGTTTGACAATAAGGTATTTGAATAGGTAGATTGAGAAAGCATTCTCTTTGGGAATCCGACATAGTCTAGGAGGATGCTGCTGAAATCATCCCCTAAATCTTCTCCTATCTAATCTGAGTGTATTTTGTGGCATGTGAGCTGCATGTCTTATAATCTGATCACATTTACAGAGAAAGGATGTAACTTATTGTGTCACTGAACACCAA
The DNA here is from genome assembly GCF_040938485.1 of Diadema antillarum. NCBI lineage: Eukaryota > Metazoa > Echinodermata > Echinoidea > Diadematoida > Diadematidae > Diadema > Diadema antillarum. Next base: position 242,413 of record NW_027271585.1, on the reverse strand, counting down.
TCTAACCGCGCTTTCCTGTCATCCAGCCTTCCTCATCCCTTCAAAAAAAGCAAGAGGAGCTCTTCGATGCGAGCTGCTGTGGCGTACAAACATTGGTTGCAGGCGCATACCAGAGATTGGAAAAATATTACATCAAGCTCTATCACCGTAACGGAAGCCTTAGGGAACCTCTTGCGAAAACACGCCGCGTCTCATTCTCCTGCATGCGCGGGAGACGGGAAACATTACCAAAATTGCACGCATCCATACAACAGGAAATATCTCCCTTTTGGTTGATCCTGCCTGGGATAATATTTGATCAGTAAATGAATGATAGTTAACGAACCAAAAATTCAGTGTCGTATACCTATCTCGTGTCAAGCTTGATTTCCAAGTTATGGCATTGGTACACTGTCTTGCGAAAGTGGTCCCATACCGCAGCGTCGGTATCCGGGACATTCAACACGCACTCGATATCCCAAAATTTAAGTGCTGCTTCTATGAAACGGTCTACTACCGCTCCAAAGTACTTAGTTGATACACTACAATATGTGTCCAAGTAAACACTATTTCTTTGAGCAACGAAGAAAACAAACTGTAGGCTAACTTCTGTTATATGTACAACTTTCTGAGTTCCGGAGTCAGCATTCGGAGTTCAGCCATCGCTGAATGAGAAGACTAGAACAGTTCGTGACGTCACGGCAGGACAACGATTATGAAGAATATAAAATCGAGATAACTCAACACAAGGATTATTGGAGCATAATGAAAGAACGCTTAATTTACATCTCTTAGAAAGCAGCGCCATGCATATGAATGTTAGTGACAAGTCAAAGTAATGTTTACTTTAAAAAAAATGGGCCGACTGTAAAACAAGGTTTAGCCTCTACTGGCACCAAGACTACGATGGAGACCCCAAATGTATCGTGAAATAACGAATGTGTATTAAACGGTTCCCCGTTTAACCTTAGGCTGGACGCTGTAGCCGCCAGCAGTGTGAAAGAGTGACTGCATATTCTTGACTGTGTATTAGGCAGCAATGCTTATAATCAGAAGAAAAGGATCATCACTCACAAAGATGAAAACAAACGAAAAATCAGCAGACGACCCCGTAATACCAACTTCATACAGTCTCAAAACTACCCCGTGCTCATTCGCAGCTGGGCACGGAAGTCATCACTTTTCACCGCGCAGTGTATATCGATTCTCCCTGTCTCATGATCGATTGTCAACCGTTGACGAAGTACTTTTTTCGAGGGTTAAGTGTTCTAGCTGTTCTCTGGTTGCCTTTAAGCTGTCCGTATTGGGAACACGGTGTGACAACCCTTTGAAAGCATCTCTCTCTATCATCAAAGAGTCTCGTCCATCAAACTTTGTCGTTTGAGTTTCGGCAAGCCGTGCGACCGCGAGGATTTTCGCTGCGCCGTCTGAAGACGAAAATCCCTTTAAGAAGACGGGAGAGCAGCGACAAAGTTAGGTCTACACAGCCTACAAGAGTAAGTCATATAATGCCATAGCTTAGCCAGAAATTGGTACAGAGCAAAATAAAGTACTATAACCTTGGTCAAGAAAAAAACAGTATTTTTAGTAAACCCCCAAGCCCAACACGATACAAAACTCCATCCATTTTGAAGTCGATAGTATCTTCAATCGTCTTGTAATTATTAGAAGGATCACAATCATAACTGACTCTTAAGTAACGGGTTGGTGGGTATGTTTCTCACCCTAACATGAAAAATTAGGTCTCATTTTGTAAGGGGCGTTAGTTGAAGTGCTTTCATTTGACTTTTTGAACAAGTATTCCATGAATCTGATAATGCTTTGTTTTTATGTCTACACAACCATATTTTCATACGTACACATGGGCTATACGGAAGGAAAAAAACCAGCACACACACACACACACACACACACACACACACACACACACACACACACACACACACACCTACGTTCAACTCATACAAGACAAGGCAATGGAAATGAACAGTGTAATAGAGCAAAAGTAAACCCCTGGCAGTGGGTTGATATTCCCTAATTTAGTTATTCCGGAAGTTTAGTGGGCAAGCATTGTGGAGAGAGCGTGCTAATTCCATGAGTTGCTTGGAGTCCTGTGTCCCTAAAGTCATTAATACACAGAATTTGGACAGATTAGGCTCAGACGCCACCCCACAACCCTATTCTTACTCCACGACACCTCTGTTCAGCGACCTATATGTTTCTCCTGTATCATTCGAAGGTCGGGTGTGACAAATGTTATCCGAGGAAGCGCATGATTTGATATAAGCGTTAACAAATATTATTAGGAAATTCAGATTCAATACAGTACGTGCTCGAGTAGTTATGACCAAAGTCTCAAATTTTCTTTGCAGTATCTTACGTCAAAAAGAAAAGAGAGTTGCCTAAATTAACACCTTGTAGCTGTATCATCAGAGGTTTGTCCGGCCTCGATGTATCACTGTATAAGTTGTGTGTGAATCCGATTTCTGGTTTACGGAACTAATTGGGATTATTTCAATTACATCAAACGGCGAATTCATATTTTAAACGAAGGTTGAAAGACACGCAATTTCTGATGCACGACGCACGCTTGAGTTGACAAGGTTTTGTGGACTTCGCCGAGGGAAGAAAACGTTTCATATTCGGAATTTAGGTTCCACGCAGCTCTCATATCGTGAGGCATTTGCACGAATACAGGCAGGAAAACCTTCCGACTGCATTTCAGCTCTGGTAGGCCTACATCTGTCGTACCAACCACTCAGCAGATAAAACCAGGTGTGAAAAGAAAGTATTGAAGAGGATTGGGTAGCCAGGAATCGATTCTTTGCTCTGGCTTAATACGACCCAGCCAGACACAATTCGTCTGCAGATTCAAACGTGGCCCCTAAAAAGGACAGAAATAACAAACAAACTAACTAAAATAAAACGAAGGCACAAACAAGGGAAAAAGGAAGGGAAGGTTCGGCTGAGGGAGGAATGAGGCATTCGAACCAGAGGGGATCTTTATTAGAGTAAGAAAAGAAGTTAACTTCAATCTCCTGACCTACACTGTATCTTTATAGATGAAAACGATGGATCGCAAAGATTGCATTCTATCCAGGCATCGCTTTGAGACAAGTGAAATCTATGTGTCTGCGTAGGTACATATGAACGTAACAACAACCACTGAAAGGAATGAAGAGGAAAGAAAAAGGAAAATTCTCAAAATCAATTTACTGTCTGCCCCTGGTACTTGTGACTTGTCATTCAGAGGTAATCATGCTGTATTACAGAACTCCAGGATCGAGCGAAGATTGGATCGTGTTTGAGGACATTTCTGGTGAATCTGCCTCATTCGGGAATAGAATGGCTTTGTGGTAAGCACATTTCCATTCGACGATAAATCACAAATTGGCAAGTAATGTGGGAATGCCAGAACTGCGCGAAGGCGGTTATAACCATCCCCACCTCCACATTCAATATGAAATAAAATGCAAAAAAGTAACAGCAACGGATTTCCCGTCCCAGTTGAATCCATTTCTCTTCCTGTCACCGATGTATTAGGCATCAGCAACGAATCACGATGAGTTGGTTGCCCATTCCAGGGTAATGCGTCCAGAAACGTCTCTTGAAAGATTTAAGAGAAGTGACAGACAACAAATTGTAAAAGTAAAAAAATCGTCGAAAGAAATATTCTTCAGGAATAGTGTCAGGGGGCCTGTAATATCAGTGCTGTTTAGGAAAAGTTGAGTTCTGAAAATAATTTGTATTCCGGCATTATTTATTAGAATGTGTGGCATAGTTGTTACAAAACGATTTGTATAATGGCTGTGCGTGACCTTTCCCCTTTTGACATTTTGTCAGCGTGCGGGTCGCCGTATATTACCTGTGTGCACAGACTTGCCCCACGGTGAGTGCGCGAAAATCGATTGCATATAGGTGATCGATCGGAGGCCTCGGATGCGTCTCAAGAAAATTCCATATCCCAAAGATGTGTATCCATGGTAGATATTAAAACATAGTGGAATAAGAGGCTATTTTACACTGTACCATCATCGTCTGCTACAAAGGACATGACACATTTTCGCGACACGTTTTTGAAGACATACGTTAAAGACAACCTATAGCCCCATAGAAAATTCCATATCACAAAGATGTGTATCCATGGTAGATATTAAAACACAGTGGAACGGGAAGCTATTTAAGCTGTATGACTATTGTCTGCCACATAGGACTCAACATGCCACATTTTCGCGACTTCGCAAACAAAACCTGTATACCTACCTAAATTCTACCAACTGTGCATTTATCAATTTGAAGATCTGCATCGTTGCAACAACTATGTCAGAATACTTATATTGATACAAATGGACTATTGTACCTCCTTGAATGTATAAAGAGAGCGAATACAGCACGCGGGCTGAAAACATCTTATATCCATCCTATCACCCTGGACGTCAAATTTTGAGTAAGGATACGCTTAAAGCGTGCATCACGCCTGGCTGCGGTCTTGATAACAGAGACAATTTTGTAAACCTTGCCTCAAGGATTTCACAGTCCCAAAATTCCACTCGCGGCGGTCGCTGTGATGCATTAGCCTTTAAAATGATACACACGCACTTGTGACTTCAATTTTGCTCGCGCGATGAGCGTTTAAGGAGCATGGTTAGAAACCACCTTGCCGCGGGGACGCATCGGCAGTTACCGCTTGATTAAAACTGCCAGCAGCTTGGGAAATCCTGGTGTTAAAATCGTGATACTCGCTTCATTGATTCCGCAGACACTCGTTTAATCCCCATGGCTTTAACTCAAGATCCGACCTTGAGGGGGAAATGGTTATGCGGAGAGGATGTACCTAAACTATTTCTTCCTGTTTTGAAGAGGTTGGTACCTTCGCGTGGCATTCTCAAAGCGTTAGTTTCCGTGCTAAAACATGGCTTAGCTTTCGGTCGAACAGTGTATAAATCATGATTACAAATTTCTCATAGAAACGAGATGATGTCACATTCAGGTGATGGCAAATGACACGACATTGGTATTCTTTCTTTCTTTCCAAGTAGTCTCCTTATCCAGTCATTACTACACCAAAACTTTAAAAATTCATAATGCCGTATACGAAGACATTGAGAGAGAAGTATTGTTAATTTTGCAGTCATATTCATACAAAGAAATTAATGTCCAAGGTGGCGAAAATAATATTTTCTACATTACTAAACAGGTATGCAATCCACCAAAGGCACTACGTCAGTCTCTATAGAAATGTCTATTTGGCATGCGCATTTTACAGCTATTAAAGACGCCTACCCCGCTACTTTCTGACACGATACTGACAGTAATTACCCTCACAAATCCCTTTTCTTGAGACAAATTCCTATCAAAAAGTTGTAGATGCTTGAACATTTCGTCGCTGCTGAGGACGGGGTGTTTTTGTCTAACCATCTTAAAAAAAAAGACAATTTTTCATATGTCAATGCATTCGAACCATAGTTCTAGACGGAAGATGAAAGTCGGCTAGCTCAACAGAAACTAATTTCTGATTTGGGGGCAGAATGGAAGTTTGTTTGTTGCAATGCTGTTCATCAATGGAATGGGCTGGAATAAGCAGTTAATGTTAAAAATTGTTCCTTAGCTGAGTGCTCTAAAGTAAAATAAACCGAGTAATATCCGAAATGCTTATTTGATTTACATGAACAATAATGATATTTAAAACAAATATTACTGCGCTTTTCTTGCTAGAAGGTTGTTGCGTATAGACTAGACTCGCACATACTTGTCATGTTGCTCGAAATCAAAGACGTCAGATAAACCTAGTCATGCTAGTGACTAACATTCAGCACAAAACGGAAGCAAACCTCAGGGTGTAGAAAATTTAACATGATTTGGCAGCTTTGGTTTCGTTCAAAGGATTCCTGTGGGTTCGCTGCTGAATAACGCCAAAATCATATTTATCACGTTATAACGATACTATAACACAATCTAAAGTCTTCCGGCCACAACATGTTCACAAACACCCACATGCCTACGTCACAATTTTGATATCAAAAAATGAATATTCAAGAGAGAATTCAGCCAATTTCCGGTATGCTGTAGGAACATGACTCTGATGCAAACAAGATGCTGGTAGAGACTATATGGCGACGAATGATTGATGAGAGATATCCCCGTCCACCTGCTAACAAGAAGAACACAATATATAGGAACAGAGCATTTATTTTTTAAAAACCCTGGCCCTGAGACGATTTTCTTGTCCTTTTTACTACGTCCATCAATTTACTATTCACTATAACACTATGTCTTTAGTAGAATCAGCCCATCCGTCATTTAACAAAGACAAGAGGAAAATCGAAAGCTGCCTACATGCCTTATCTGTCCCCCCCCCCCCCGAGTGATTATGATGAGCAGTTTGCGTTTGACTTCCATTCGCCTTTAATTGAACAATTGCGCTGCATTTCCTAGCAATAATAATAATAATAATAATAACAATAATGATGATAATAATAATGATGATAATAATAATAATAATAATAATAATAATAACAATAATAATGATAATAATAATAATAATAATAATGATGAAGAACCGTTTGGAAATTCATGATACCTTTCCCGATTTTTGAAATTCACACAGTTTAAATTGACGCTTTAGAATGACATAACTCAAGTGATCAAAATAGTGCATTAACCTTCTCCAGCTATAGTACTCCAAATGTCAAGCAAACATTCATTCAAATTCACTGTTCATGAATGGAGAACAATATACATTTCTTACGCAATTTTGATCATTCATTTAATTTGAATAACGTACATATTATTTACTTAGACAAAAACTAACCATATCATATCGTTATCGGATCATGACAGTATTTTCATGTTTTGTCGTTTATCGTTGTGTATTTCGTTTATTATTGCGCATTTGCGTCATGCCTGTTGTTCTTTGTGAGCCATGTCGGTGTATTTTATTTTTCGACTTGTTGTATCATGAGAAATTGCATAAATAACACGCTTTGAAGTGAACTAAAATGAACTCAACCATTACGCAAGAAATCACTGTTGTATAATGATCCAAAACAACATATAGTTGACAGTGAAAGAAAAGTTTCTTTTTCAATCCACACCAATTTCCTTCTCCGCTCTCTTATCAAATTACAAGTCACTTGTAATCGAGAACAAATATAGATTGTTTCTCACGCACAACAGCAACAGCAACAACAAAAGGATTGTAAAAAGGAATGAACAAAATTTTGAATTTTTATCATTCCTTAAATCGGAAAAATGTAAACGTGTCCGGGCATTGGTTTATCAGATTTTCATTACACGAATGCACATTACTGCAACAATGTTATACAACATGATGTTTATACCTCCCCTCGTTTATTGCGAATTGTATTTGGTCAGTGCTAACTTATCCGCCGCGTGTGTTACACATTATTATTTTTCTATAAAAAAAATCATACTTTCCCTGATGTTGTATGTTTTTTTTTGTTTCTTACGACACATGACAATTTCATAATTTGACCTTTGTATTTAGTCGTCCCTGTACTTGGTAATGTATCATCTTCGATTTTAATAATGGTATATGAGAAATCTGAAAATAAAGGAACATATTGTACAGCCTGGTACACCCTTCATTGTGTCTAAAGGCTGCTTCACAAAAAAAAAAAAAAAAATGGCAGAATCATGCTAGACCACACTTGGAGGGAGCGATTGATGAAATCAATCGCGAATCGATATCGAGTGCAGCAATTTGTAATATAATTCACAGAATCATACACCACTGGTATGTGATAGGCCATGTTTATTTTTTCATTACTTGGTAAAAGAATGTAACTATAGCACTTCTGATCAGTTGGCCTCTTTCTGCTTGAGACTACATTTGAGTTTTCCAGGGAAATAAAGCAGGCATGAAAAGGGGCTAAAGAGAAAAAAAACAGCAACAACAATATACCATCCCATGGTATGCCAGGAATGTGATTATGATTGCAAGAAAAAGAACAGGTATTTCAATAATCTCATAAATGTCAATTGGTTCGTTGCAATCTTACAGTTTGCGACTGGAGAATTTTGCTCAGGTACCCAATATAATCGATATTATTGATTTATATTCAGGACATCAAGCATCTCCGTAAAGTAACGGTGAAACTCGACACTCCCTATCTCTTTCTAGAGTGTAGGATTGTTTATTTATTTCATGTTCCATCTTTCAGATTCTTTTCTTAAAGGGGGGATAGGATATTTCCATTCCTGACAAGTAAATAGATGTGCCCTGGATCCTGCCACGTGCCCGTAGGGTAAAGAAATGCAATCTGTAGTGGAGACTAGTATCAATTGTAACTCGATAGTCATTCTTGTATCGCCTACACTTTAATACAAACAATTACAACTCTTAAAAGTACGCGGTACTAAGAAAATTCGAGATTTGGTTTTAGAATGCTATTTTTGAGGTTCATTCCTTTCCAGTCCATCTGATTTAGAGAATTTAGAAGAATTTATTGACTCTTTCGACCCCCTCTCGGGATATGAGAGTACAAACAAAGAGAGAATATCTTAATAACCAGTATAACCGACAGACGAGTGAATAAAATTTTTGTATATTATACAGTATATAATGGCACAAAAGATAAGAAAGAAATTATCATATAGTGCATTAGAGTACAAACATGAGTAAAATTAATATGAATAAGCACAAACTTCTCCCGTGTTAACCAGCAGATAATGCTGGCGGTTTGAGTTAAATTAAAAGAATATGTGCAGTTGGTTTGTTTTTTCTTATGTGTTTGTTTTGTTTGTTTTTGCTTACCCATCATATGTTATGCATGAATCAATTGCCAGAATAATTAAGTATATTTTGGCAATATATCTAAACAAAACATAAAACTACGACTGCGTTTCAAACAATATAATGGCTTTACATACTGGGAGTGCACGCTTTGCATAATCTCATATTATCAATCGTTAACGCGTGTGGTCTCCATTGGAGATGTAAGACTACTTCCAAGTACTAGTAGATGCAACTTTCAGATGCTTTGTGACGTCATTGCATATTTCTCATTACCTGAATTTTGAAGTAGGGATACTACTTGTACTAAAGCTACCATCGCTACAGCTGTTATCACCCATCTAGGCTAAGTTTAAATATCAACGTGAATTTCCACACTATATCCAAACTGAATATCATTAAGTGAGTGAAAGCAAGTTATTAGAATTGTATATACACATCTGCAGTTTTTTTTAGCATAATAATGTTTCATGTAATTTTCACGTAATAGTCATAGTGGTTCTTACCACATGCGCAAACCATTATGGGGTGATAGGGTTATAAACACAATTCTTTCTCGGTAGTTCCTGCACGACCAAGTAGTAATTACATTTAATTTAGGTCTATGATACAGCAATAATAAAACTCCTTACCACAGAAAAGACATTGATCCATACCAAGTCGCAACGAAAAGTGACGATAAGTAAAGAAACAAGTTTTCTTTGGTTCTTGACTATGATGTCAAAGTGGAAATCTTATACTGGAGACTTGTTCGTAGGTCAATGGGAGATAAACCAGGCTATGCTGTCTTCGCCTCGTCTAATCTGAGTATTCGTTTGCAACTAATATCACTGTTTAACTTTAAGAATGTCATGTGTCCGATATCGATAAACCTGCTTCCATCTCTTCATTCCCTGATATTACTCGTTTCCATGACTGTGAACTTTTGTGTATGGTTTGGAATTGTGCTTTAATCTATCTGGTTTGTCCATACGAAAACATGATCTTTGCAGGTATTAATGCATGCCTTAATTTCACCGTCACTACGACTTTTGCCACTTTTAGTTACTCATCTTGCTTCTTATTCATCTTCGGGCAAACATAAGAGAAAAGGGGCACAAGTGTACGCCGCAAGGAGTTATTGACTACTGGCGATAGGTTATACTGCGAACTACAAAGGGGCGAAAAGGCCATGCACCAGCTGTTTGGTGGCAGCAACACTAATCAGTCAACAGGCGATCGATCATACAGCCGCGATAGGATCGGGGTACTTATCATGCAGCGAGGAGTCTCGTGTTCTTTGCTGGAGCTGTTAAGCACTATATCTTGTCTGTTTGAATGAACTCTTTTGAAGATGGGTCTTCCATTCGAAAGACAGCGATCCTACCTCGGACACAGTCAACCAAATTGAATGTAGTGTTCAGCAATGTGCATTATAGGCAGTTCGCAGCAAGCAGCGGTGAAGCTGGGACATTATCATAAAGAAGTCTTTGAACATTCTTATTGACTTCACACAAAACGAAAGGGACAACCCTTATTGTCCCGATCCTTATTTTCTACACTCCTTATCACGGAAGGCTGGTGCACAGTTGATGACATTGTCGCTTCTTCGTGTTAGCAATCAATCACTTTCACCCTGCGTGTTTCCTTTACGACTTAAAAAAAAAAGACATCGAAATTTCGACCTGTGTCCAAACAACATCCAGGATGGCGCGATAAGCAATTATGCTCGTCCGAAATAGCATTTGTCGGTGATGTCATTGTGTGTTTTTTCTTATCTTATGACCAAAATCAAATCCGGTTTCAGGTACTATTGTTGCCTTTTTCAATTTTTTCTTTTCTAAAATCATTACCTTCTTTGAGCAGACAGATCGTGTACAAAATCTATGGGGCATGTGAAAGCAATAACAGTCAGCGGGGTTTAATGGATATTATATGAAAGTTTCTCCTTATGACACGGTGTCAAGGATAGGCCTTTTAATACACCTCTGCTCTTCTTGGAGGCAGTCGATTTGTCTTTGTGTCATTTCGATCCTTTGTGATGTCACAGTGAAAATAATGGCTGCATTGGAATACACAAAATACCTCAAAAATATGTTAACAGGAGAGAAAAAAAAATCAGAGATTGATAGATACCCATGTAGACAGATTATAGACAGATAGACAAACAAACAAACAGACAGATGGCTGTATACAAACATTTGAAGATAAATAAAATTGCAACCTGCTGGTCGGAAAAGTTGTTGTCACGGTGAAGCTAGATGGTTTGAAATGTAAATTGAACTTCATCAAATTTCCGTTTTCCCTTTCACGTTTAGGATTGAAATTAAACGTATCTTTTTATCTCTTCCGCTTGCATCGAAAGGAATTTAGCGTTACGTGACAAGTGACATCTAACACACGCGCTCGATTCGAATTACTACGATGTAAACAGTCCCATAATCATAAAAAATGAAATAGTTTTGAAGTGATACAAAAAAGACCACCGAATAATAAATTAGTAAAATTGTTGTAAACAAACATGTGCCACCAGGTAGCACCAAACAAAAATATGCATACGAGCTGAAAAGATATGTTAATGACCCCAACTCCTTTTCAGTTGTCACATGTGTGGTTATTCGAGGGTAAATTACGACCGACATTATCATAAGTATATAATCTTTTTACATCACTTCATTTCCTTTTATGTTATCTCAACATCTGAAACAAAAACATACACGAACGGGAGCACAATACATAAAACATGAAAACTACAAGAGAAAAATAGTACTTCAACATTTTGACAAAAGACATTACATAACATGAAGACAGTTATTCCAGTATGTGGGGGATCAAACTATAGGCCGTTGGTCTTTTTGAGGTTGATACCAATTCAGAGAGAGTGATCTTCAACGAATCAAGATATTCCACTATTGATGGACCGACAAAACATTTCATAATCCCTAGCCTGAGGACAATATTTTTTGCAATAAACTTACATTCAGGCAAATGAAAGGAAATGAACGCCAATCCTTCATATTTTTTTCAGATAGGCCTACTATAATCCCTCGTCTATTAAACTCAGATACCGGTAAAGCCGCAATCTACTTCATTATGATCTCAAGCACAAATATTCAGAAAATATTTTTTAGATAATGAAAACCCTCAAGTATCCAATATTGCCATTTGTCATGCACTTTGCGCTAGGAATTGCAAATTATGTGCGGGAGCGGACTTTTTGAATAATATTGTGAGCTTCTCCAAAAACCATCTTATTCACGATTGCACGGCAGGAATAAAGAATATGACTGCACTTATTTCCGTGAAGACTGATACCGTACAGCTACTACTTTTTCTACTACTATTACTGCTACTACTACTACTACTACTACTACTACTTTTACTACTACTACTACTACTACTACTACTGATACTACTACTACTACTATACTACCCCTACCACTTATAATAGTGACAGCACTACTAACCACTATGAGTACTGCTGCTATTCCTCCAAACACTATTGACTGAAAATAATACTATTCTACTGCTTCCATAACTACTACTTCCACTTCTGTATTACCTCGCGCTAATCTTAAACATTGACAGCTGAATACTAACACGTCACACCCCTAGCAACCGCTACCACTGCTATCTCCAACAATGCAGGATGTTGATTCTCTTGCTGACACTTGCGATGTTATCAGAACAGTGAAAGCAAAACTGAGCGAACAAAACCTCCATTCACACCACCAAAACAAGCACAACTTTTATTGCAACAATGCTTGTACAAGTACCGATTTTCGTTTGAACGTCAGTGCGATATGTAAAACATATTCAAGCTGTGATTTTGATTCTTATGGCCCGAGTTGATATGCATAGAGCTTATCGCAGACAGATGTAATTTTTGTCCATCACTGTACATACTGACTTTCCTCGCCCAGGAACCTTAAAATTCAACCAACCAGCAAACCAATCTACTCATAATCTAACTGCTTCATGAGTTTTCTCCCTTTATATAGGCATCGCCCTGTCCCGAAATTGAGCAAAGATGGATGTATACGACAAAGGAAATGCTCAAACTCGGCTCTGATCGTATAAACTTCGGGTGATTTGTGAGGGCATATAAGCCATCATATGACCGCCGATGGACTTTCCCAGGATCCGGCAGCAACTTCGTGAGCGGCGGCAAAATCTTTGACAAGCCCAAATCATAGCCCGAAGGTTTTGCGAAGGTTCACTCTATGATAAAGATCCACATCTTCGTGTGGCCTTCTAGGTGTGGTTCGGGTGTCATCGAGTGAACTTCTGTAGGTATCGTACTTGCTTCGGGTGTTGATCGGCTTTTAACCGAGTTCAAGGCTAACTTAGCGAAAGTGACAATTCCATATTCGTTTAACTATCTTGCGTCAATATCGGGACAGTGTGACGCTACTCTTACAGAGTCTTAAAAAAAATGTCAAGGTGAAAGATCCACTTTTCTTGACGAGATTGGGGCAGACGTCACGTTTGCAACACGTATGCTTACAGCACTTTACTGACCAATAAGAGCGAGCAAAGAAACAAGCATACAATCACCATGTGTGACATCTGTCCCAACGACACGGCGAAATATCACGCCCCGGATTGCCGAGACCGCTGGGCGAGAGCTCTTTCTCACGAGACTGGCGGGATGGATCCACACTCAACACGTCTAAATCAAGTCCAGGGATTTTGCCGCAGATTTGCGGGCACCAAGTCGTCGTGACTTTGTAGGGGACGGTGCCTTAAAGTCCGTCAGCTTTGATTTATATTCTTTCACATAGCAATTTATGAAGTCGCACCTAAGCTGGAGATGGCCGTGAAATGCCTTTTAGATCTCCTTGACTGAATCCCTGCCGACCGACACGCTATTCCGTCCCTCAAATACCCGTATAGTATATTTTATTCATTTCGCAAATGGAGGCAGTCTCCATTTTGCACGAACTATCTTCATTCATTTATTACAAGCATGGGAGAGGGTACGGGGAGGAGATTAACTCAGCTGAGCTGAAAAGAGAATAGTTCGACCGCAACAGATGTCAAGAGGTATTCCACTGGCAACTCGGATTACCGGATGACGCATCTCTTGAATGCAAGTGAATAAGATGTTTGTTCTACTAATGACAGCTCGAGAAATACTCATCAAAGCAAACAGATACAGCAAACCAGACGACCCTCAGTTCCCCATTTTTAGTTTTGTTATAAAAGTCACAGAAACAGAATGAAAGAAAAAGCTGAGCAGTCAGTCGTGTTCCCGAAAGATTAAAGGAAAACATCGGGCCTCTCTTGGTAATTGGCCCGCTCTGGATATCTGGTTGACGCGTAGTTGTCACGTCGTCCGTCTAGTGACAGCTGAAGTTCGGTGAAAGACGAGTCTTAGAGGACATTGAATCCAAGATTCGAGGTTTTGCGATCAGCTGTACAGCAAAAAACTGCAACCAAAGATTATTTTTCCGGCTGAATTCTTCGGAGTTTAAGCTTTATCCTATTTACAATATCTAGAGCATTTTTTTTTTTTCGTTTTAAAGTTCACTCACTTTTCACCCAATAACATTTTTCTGTGACGAAGACATGCAAGCCATCACAGAAAGGAGGGATTGTACGGCGCAGAGGGGATTATAGGCGTACACATTCCGTTGCTGGAGAGTAGTGTTGTCTCCTTTAGGAAGAGACGCACTTTTATTAACCTTATTATTTCCTTGTCATGCCATGCAATTGTTGAGAGATGGAGAGTACGGAGAGAGGATGTTAGTTTAGTTTGATTTAAATCTCGACATTTATCTCATATCTTTATAAATATGTCTCCTCCCTCCCCTTCCGGAAAATGGGGAAAAAAAACCTAGTGGATCAGACCTCGCAGGATAATCAAATTCCTCGTCGCTCCGTTAGCGGTTGGTTCAGTCTTCACCCTTGTGCTAATCCTTGTCCATATCACACACGTAACCCTAGATCTCACCCCAGACCCCAGCCCCAGCGAGCATCAGCACACTTAATCCTAATCCAAATATCATGGAACGCCGCTCTTGACTCTTGACTTGAGTCAGGGCTTGAACTTCTATACTCAGCCGTGTGCAACATTGCATGGGCATAATCCTTGAATCTCCATCCGGGTATAATGGGCTTTGAATAGGGTGTTATCACAACTACACACACAAAGTTTAACCGCTGATTTTATCCTAAATATTGACCGCCTTTGCAGCACTAGAACGGACGTTAAAATGGTCTTCACGCCACAAACACATTAGTGTGACTTTTTTGTCTTATTTTCTCTGAAGATTAGTAATGATTTCTTTTTTTAATAAATCAGCGCTTTTGACTGACTGAGATCAAAGCAGGTAGGAATTACATTAAAAAAAGATAATTAATGTAACTCATACTCTTCGCAAATTTTTGCTAGGCCCCGATGCGATTGAGATTCACTGTAAATAAAAAGACAGCGTGTGTCATCCAAATATGTAGTAAATCTATCCGATTATAGCCGGGATAAACTACACACGATGGAAAAAAATATGGAGCCCTTACTAAATCTCCTTTTATTTTGATTCTACATCAGCCTCGTCTGGGTGTCATCAAGTCAATTTAGCCAGGTAAATTGTATGATAAAACTCAATAACAGCTAAAAGTTGTACACATCTTGCAGCGCTTGGAAAACAAAAATTACGCAACGATGATTGATTCTTTATTTAACTAATTTGATATACTTTTGCTACTATAGTTCGAAAAAGATGTTACAGAAATGCATGAAGACTCGCACATTAGAAATCAACAAAACAAGTAGTAACCTGACATACCTTTCTGAAGAGCTAAAAATGATGTGCTCCTTCGGCGAAAGAATACAAGGAAAGCAAAACGATTTCCACACTTTCACTATCAAGCAAGCGTAGAAAATGCTAACATCCGTCTTAATATCAAGCTCCCATTCACAAGAAGGAAATATACAGATGGCTCGAGCGGGAAGGAGACTGCACTTGTTCTCATCCGATGGAAGGCGTCGAGTGGAGATGCAGTCACAATTGCGTGCGTCTCCAGCATCGAATGAAAAGGTGCCTGGAGACGGCGTGAAGGGAGGGGGGGGGGGGGGTGGGGTGGGGCAGAGACAGAGAGAAGTAGAAACGCGCGTGTTATGCGTGGCGGAAAAGGCGGGAAAGCAAGCGAGGATGTGGGAGACCTAAATGACCAGACTCTGATTGCGGGGGTTCCGTGCGCTCCAAAACGTGAGAAGCGGAGCTGGGGATGGATTTCGTTTGTTTGTCTATGCACTCTGCAATATTCTACGCTTTAAGTCACTCTCAAAGAGCTGTCATTGGCCAACGCGCAGAGTCCTCATAGAGGGCGGAGGCGTTGGGGAGTAGAAGCGAGGGAGGGGGATCATGGCCCAGAAAACAGGAGCAGAACACGACTTCTAAACAAACGCAAACATCCTTGCTGAACCGCATTTCGTAAGAACAACGCAATTCATGAAAATCAACACGAAAACTAACGTAAATACTGATTCTGTGAAAAAGAAAAAGATATGAAACAAAGACGCATTTTGTAGAACAGGGGACTCGTAAAACAATAATCTCAATTATTCTTGAGCCAAAAGCTCTCTGCTTCTAGAGGCGGCACTCTCTTTTCAAATTTGACATTTTTAAAATCTTATTTGATAATTGCACTTCTTCCTTTTAATTAATGTGCATTTCTCCTCTTCTGATAAAAGCCTGTTTTCCAACAAAACCCATTTTGTACCCCATGAGTGTTTATTCTCCTATGAATTGATGTTCCTCTCCATCTTGTGATAAATAGCCTTTTCATATCTGATAACTTATTTATTTTCTACATGCCCTTTTCTCCTTTGAAACAGAGTTCCTATTTACCTCTTTTACTGTCCCATTGTGTCGTGCAGCGATTCCTTTTGAAAAACGCTGACATGCGTTTAATGGACATTTCCATTTTTTTAAAGCTAGTTTACAGCCGTATCTGTAGATGTTGACGGACATGACAAGTCCTCGTCCAAAGATGCATATTCATAGCACTAGGTGGGAATCGAACGCGGACCCTCCGCTTGGGAGCAGAGAGTCTTAGCCACTATGTCACAGCGCCTCCACATTCTGGAATTGCCTGCGCATGAAGTTTCCGCTTCTCTGCACTCACCATTGCCTGTAGTTCCTTGGCCTTTTCTACGACACAAACTGGATATTAATAGACGTAATTCAAACTTTGTTTCAGCCCTATAGTACGTAGTTCGTTCGTTACGCCAACGTTACTCAGGCGTTCGATGTTCCTTAAGCTGGGCTCAATGAGGACGTTACTCATACTTCAACAGACGTTACGCAGACGTATTTAGACGTTTGATTACTCACTCCGTTTCATCTGCAGCCCATGGTAAAAAGAATTTAAATTTGCCGCCGAATGACACCATCTGACGCAACACCTCGAAATTGTTTAACGGCAGTAGGGCATTGATGCTTAATACATTTTCCTCCTTCGCTCGCAAATACCTCCTACTCTTACCAGAGATGTCAAACAACGCTTATATCAGGCTATTATTAGAGAGAAGAGTAGTCAACAGATGCAAAGAAGAGCAAATATCATATATAAAAATAGAAAGGAGAACAGGCGCATTTGAAAACGTGGTAGGGAAGGGCACTGTATCCCTGCCCCACCCTCACACCAACACAATGTGACGCATTGTACCAGAGACAGGAGGGGGCGCTTTGGAATCGACGATGTTGATTACGGTGATTTCAAACTTCATGTTCTTGCCTAAGATAGTGCATTAACACTGTATTAAATACACATAATATGTTAACATGGCCGATAACCCTCCCAATGACCACGAAAGTAATCTGAATATTAAATCATACCGTCTAATTCCTAATAATTTTGATAATGTTTTACAGGGACATATGGCAAAATCTTTATCAGTAACACATGTTAATATTCGTTCTTTAAATAGAAATGTTGATGAGCTAAAAAACTTGTATGCATGTAGTTTAAGTTTAAATTTTGATATTATTGGTTTATCGGAAGTGTGGAATGTGAGAAACACATCTTTACAGGGCATAAGGGGGTATAATCTTGAGACTGAATGCCGCCACGGAAATGTTAGGGGTGAAGGTGTAGGGGCTTACATTCACTCATCATTAAAATATAAACGTCTTGATTTCACTGCAATAGCACATGCAGAATCCCTGTGGCTTGAGCTTTTATGTGATAAAAAGAAGGTCATTGTTGGTGTTGTTTATCGCAAACCCAATACCAACATAACAGAATTCCAAGAATCTTTCTTAAATGTATTGCATTCTTTAAAGTTGGATAGACATAATTGCTTGATTATGGGTGATTTTAACATCGATCTTATTGATGGTGGAAATGATTCAGAAAACATTCTGCCTGTCATGTATTGTATTGGATTGTCTCAAGTGATCTCTTTTCCAACTAGATTAGCCCGAAATTCTACTTCCTTGATTGATTATTGGTATACAAATATGGACATGTTTAATATACTTGCAGGTATTATTGAGGCTGATGTGTCAGACCATCTTCCAATCTTTATTGTCTTTGAAAGTATGTTTTATTTCAAAAGTACTGTGCCAACTTTGGGGAAAGTTGTACGATCGTATAAACATTATGATGTTGATTTATATTGTTTAGACTTAGCCTATGCAAGGTGGGATTATGTGTATAAGTGTTAAGCTGTGAATGATGCATATTCTGTATTTTATGGTATATTTCGAACAAAATGTGATAAACATGCTCCATTAAGAAAGAATAATAGTACTAGTCATTCAAAATGTTACCCTAAAAATCCATGGGTAACAAAGGCGATTTTAATATCAATTAAAAAGAAATACAAATTGTATAAAAAGTATAGATCCTCAAATTTTGATCTAAAATATAAAAGGGAGTACAAGGTATATCGAAGCATTTAACTACTGTTTTGAAAAATCCCAAACGGATGTATTATAGTAGTATGTTTCATGATAATAATCAAGATTCGGGTAAAACATGGAAAATAGTCAATGAGTTGTTAAATCCTGGTAAAGAACATGCTGCAAGTTTAGAAATTGAAGAGTTGGTGGGTAATAAAACTGATGAATAAAAATCTGTCTTTTCTGCAAAAGAAATAGCAGAAGAGCTTAATGACTATTTTGTTACTGTAGGACCAAAGTTGGCCAGTAAGATCCCTGAAACACAAATTAATCTAAAAGGATTCTCGGGGCAAAAGAATAATAAATCGTTATTTTGATATGTTATTATGAGAAAGAAGTGTTCGATAATTCATTCGTATGAGACTCTAAGAAATCACATGGATATGATAATTCATCAGTAAGATTATTAAAGGATGCAGCAAGTTTTGTTTGCTTTACATCTTTAATTTGTCCTTAGAAACTGGAATTTATCCTCAAGCCTTAAAGATGGCCAAAGTAACAACAATATATAAAAAAGGACCAAAATCAGACCCCGGAAATTACCGACCTATATCGGTTCTGCCAATAATTGGAAAGGTTTAAGAGAAAATTGTTAATGATAGACTGGTTGATTTTTTTTTAGTCCAATTATATTTTTTATAAACACCAGTATGGCTTTCGTAAAAGATACAGTACGAAATTGTCTTTAATTAATCTTGTAAATACACTAATGACATCACTTGATGAAGGAAAAAATAACACTTGGTATTTTAATAGAATTTAAAAAGGCTTTTGATACGGTAAATCATGATATTCTTTTATGTAAACTGGCTCGTTATGGTATTCGTGAAATTCCACTACAATGGTTTGCTGATTATCTGTCCAACAGATCTCAGCTGCTATCTTATAAAGAAATGGTCTCGACACCGAAGACTATAACTTGTGGTGTCCCGCAAGGGTCAGTTTTGGGGCCTACACTCTTTTTGATATTTATACTCTCTAAAAAAAATCGAGTGAAAATATTCACTCTCGAAGGAGTGAATTAAAAAAAGAGTGAATTTCGAGTGAAAATGTTCATTTTCACTCATTTTGGAGTGACCTCAGGGATCACTCGAAGATTTTGGAGTGATCCCTGAGGTCACTCTAAAACGAGTGAAAATGAACATTTTCTCTCAAAATTCACTCTTTTTTGCATTCACTCCTTCAAGAGTGAATATTTTCACTCGATTTTTTTTAGAGAGTAAATGATTCGTCACGCTCTTCCTTTTTCTTTAGATTCAGATTGTTTGCTGACGATTCAAATGTTTTTCATACTTATGCTGCTCGCCAAAAAGAAATTGATGTGAATGAAGTAAATGAAAACCTGCATAGAGTTCAAACATGGTGTCATGCCAATAAAATTACAATCAATTTAAAGAAAGAAAATTATATGGTAATAAGAGGAAAACGCCAGTTAGTTGCGATGAGGGGTGCAATAAAACTATCTGACACAGACATTGATGAGGTGAGTGTTGCATCCTTCATCGGAACTCAGACTGATTGTCATCTTACTTGGAAACCTCACATTCAATTGGTAAATAAATGTGTTCGAAGGAAAGTAGGTGTATTGTATAAATTAGACAGTATGTTCCGCAGCGCATTCTTGTGCTTTTGTATAAATCTTTTATACAGCCACATATATTATATGGTATTGAGGTATATTTTCGTCGTTACGAACACATTACGAACACGTTACGAACACACACATTTTCATATGTACTTTGTCAAATCACATTCTGCAATTATTACAAATATCCTGTACATATGCAATGTATATAATTTCTTTGTTCATTTGATGGAAGTGAAAATAAATTTGAATCTTGAATCTTGAATTCAGAACCATTGTTCCAACGATTCGAACTTCTAGGTGTTGTAAGGTTACATAAGTTCTCAGTTCTTACATTTATGAACGATCTCTGCAATGGAAATATTCCGCACCCTCTGTATGACTATTGCCAAATTGTGCGTCATACTTACAGGACAAGAACAAATAAAAAAAGAATGTTGTACTTACCAAAATTTAGAACAACACAGAGACAATTTTCGATTTCTTACTTAGGACCAAAACTTTGGAACACATTGCCACGAGAAATGCGTGAACAAAGCAAAAGATCGACATTTCGTAGATGCCTTGCAGAGTTCCTACTCCAATAGATATTATACTGTAGCTAGTATTATCAGTTTTCTATGTTAGAAAATGAATGACGTATATGTATATTCACAGTCATTTCAACTAACCATGTAATAATTTCTCTTTTGTATTTAGCTTTCAGTATGAAGATCAAGGTGACCAATCTCGACTCGCACTTGTACTTACTTTTGGTTTCCTTGTTAACAACAGCAACTTCGTAGAATTTTAGATAATCATTATAGTACTATCATATCGAGTATGTTGACATTCATCCCTAAATCACTGAACATTCAGAATGATGTATCAATTGCGACGAACATTATTCACCATTTTGATAGTATAGTTATGTAATGATCTGATGATTTATTTGCAAGCGAGCAAGGAAAGTTTATCTCATATTAGATAGAAAATTGGGCACGTACAAGAGGCAAACAGAGGCCAAAGAAAGAGAAGGGGGCATTTTTTATATGAAAATAAGCAAATAGAATTAAATGAACAATAAAATAAACAGAAATGAGTAAATCAGACTTGAATATGTATTGCTAAAGTGCATGTATTACAAATTGAGTTATTGAGACACCAAAAGCACGTAATCAAGTGTAATACACTAAAAACACAATGCATATCTCATCTAGCTTTCCTATCGTGTCTCCTTTATGCCAATTTTTCAGAGAGTAAGACATTATTTACCAAACTGTTCCCAATTGTTAAATTATATATTGTTTGCTGACGATACAAATATTTCTATGCGTAACAATGATCTATCATTATTATTGGACAATATGAATATAGAATTGAAGAAATTAGATGCATGGATGCATAAGTTCATTCTGAATGCAGGAAAAACTAATTTTATGATATTTGGGACTCGTGAGTGTATTAATAATTGCGTTTTATATCATAATAGTGATATGATCAAACGTGTAACAATCATAAAGTTTTTGGGTGTTATGTTGGATGATAAACTGTCTTGGAATAGTCATGTTAATATGCTCTGCAACACAATGTCGAGAAACATTGGTACATTGCGAAATCTGAAATTTTTACCCAAGCATGTGTTGAAATTGTTATATCACTCTTTCATTTCATCTCATTTGAGTTATTGTACTCTCGTCTGGGGCCATTCAACTAAAAAGAATGTGAAACGTATTTATTTGTTGCACAAGAAAGCTATTCGTATCATAACCCACTCACATTATTTGTCACAATCTTCTGCATTATTCCCAAAAATGAATATATCACCAATTCAAAATATAATCTGCTTCCAAACAGGAATTTTTATGCAACAGCATTTATTTGGTGCATTACCAGCCCCCTTACAACTACGTTTTCATCTCAACAGCAGTGTTCATTCTTATAAAACAAGAAACCAACAAAATTGTCATCCTCCCCTCTACCGAACTGAATTAGCCAAGTCAACAATTTGAAACATCGCTTAGAAACATCGGTATTAAGCGCCTTATAAATGTATTGTATTATTATTATTATTATTATTATTATTATTATTATTATAACAATTTTTATCAAGGTCCAATTTTGTAGAATACTTTACCAAAGGAATTGAAAAACTGCAAATCATTACAGCAGTTCAGAAAAAATTTTAGACGCACTTTCCGTATGTAATAGCAACATGGTTTTGTATATTCTGTCAGTATTTTACTCTTTTTTTCTTCATCCTGCTTTGATTGTGCACCATTTGTGTTCTATATATTTTGTTCCTATATATCGTAAGTTGAGAAAGTCTTGTATTTACTTTAGGGCATATTCCCAACAAGCCTGAAAGGTTTTAATTGGTCCCTCACAATGAATATATATTTATACTATGACTTGACATGTAATAATTGTTGTTTTTAATGTGGAAATAAATGAAATGAATTTGTATGCGATAGCGCAGTAGGTTTCAGATAAAAACAAAAACACGACATTCTCTCACAAGGAAAACAATCACAGCCTACTCTTCGCCTTAGGTCAAGGTTTATCGAGTACGTGTGCCAATATCTCACTGTGTGTAAGGGTGTATCAGCTTTCCTATTTAGCACGCATCGATGAAAAAAAAAGGAAATGTAGCTTCGGGCTTGCACTGACACATGATTGAAAGAGTATTACGTACTCGGAGGAGAACTTCTTATTGCAGGGATGTAGTAAAATAAGACACCAAAGATGCACAAAAAGGGGTCAGTAAACCTCCGAGCAAATTCGGTTGGATGTTTTCGTCTTCTTCTTCTCCTTAAGGAACACTGAGAGTCATTACGTGAGATCAAATAACATGTCCATGTAAACATAACCCAAAATGATATATATGTATGTGCATGATATATAGCATTAATGTCAGGAAAACTTGACAAACAAGTTCTCTTCTCGGTCGCATTTGGGATAAATCCAGGATAAAGTGGTGTCATGTCTACTCAAAATACGAAAGAAAAAAAAAAGAAAGATTGATTGCCTCTGAATCCTAGACAAAGGAGAAGCAAAAAAAGAATACCAAGAAGGACATCCGCCTGGGGGAAAATGCTTTGCCATTACAATGATTGTCTTTTTGTTTTAATGCGGCCTACCATAACTCTGCTCCCTCTGCAGCCTTCTGGACATTCAAAATGTCGGTAATGCAATATTTATTCATTAGGGCGAACACAATAAGACACCTTATTGGTTTCTATGGGCAACATCTTTGACATGCTCCGATTTTAACCCAATTTCCCCTGATCTGCATGCTACTCTAACACCCAAGTCTGAAATGTGGTAATTACTGTTTCATCAGGAAGTGAAAAAATGCACACCCACACACACACAAACACACACGCACCTACACATAGCCCCTACACATGTATTTTAGAAAATATATTATGCATTATCGAATCCAAAAGAAAGGGGGACAACAACGGATATAACTGATCGACGGTCCCACTGGATCGTCCTACAGGGCCGTAACCATATTTGTTTGTTGGTTTTTGTTTTTGTTTTTTTTTGTTTTTATGAGGGGGGGGGGGCAAGAATAATAGTAAACATATGGGGGGACACACCATATAACGGAAATCTCTGCATTTGCAAATTTTTGATTAGAACCTCAGAGATCTGTTGGATGCTCCAGGTGTAATACTTAGTACTTAGAAACTACGAGTGAAAGTGAAAGTAAGATAACTAAAGTAAAAAAAAAAAAACAGAATACTTGCTGTGGAGGTTTGTTATGAATATAAGTTGCATAAACAAAAAATAAAAAAAAAATGGTGATTTTCTCATTTACTGATCAGTAGGTTGAAAATCTAATATACGAGAGTTAGGGGTAAGGGCTATTTTTTATTTTTTTCAAGGAGGGAGGAGCAGCAACTGCCCCACCCCTCCACTGTAGGCCTGCGCCAATGCCACGACATGTGATATTTCTTTAG
Source organism: Diadema antillarum (assembly GCF_040938485.1). Taxonomy (NCBI): domain Eukaryota; kingdom Metazoa; phylum Echinodermata; class Echinoidea; order Diadematoida; family Diadematidae; genus Diadema; species Diadema antillarum. The sequence continues at coordinate 218,254 of NW_027271585.1, read as the reverse complement.
GAAACACAAGAGCTCATTATTCAATATGCACAAGTGAACATACCGTTCCAAAACCCCATAATGCTGCTGTGGATGACCGAAACGAGCAAGTCAATATTCCTCTTTTACGGAAAACGGGACCACATAAGTATTTCGTAAACTCCGAGGAAACTAATGTAGTTTGTAGTACCATTTGTCACGAGCATTCGTGCGTGAGTGACGGGAGTGATCCCCAAGACTCTCGCTTGAACCTGAAGAGGCTCAAGGGAATGCTAGGTGTGGGAGGGTGAGTGAGTGAGTGTGTGTGTGAGTGTGTGCACTTACCCATTGTGTAAAACGAGGACACACAGAGAACCGAGGACGTCCTCGGTACGCAGACCATTCCAAACGGTCTGCTTTTGCATGCTTTTGCATGTAGGGGTACATGATTGTAGGTCCTCGATTAGCATCATTGTAATGAGTCCTCGGTTGACAAGAGTCCTACTGACACACCGTCAGGTCCTCGGTTATGTGGTAAAATTCTTATGGATAAAACAGGTCCTCGATTTCCACCATAGACGCGTATGTGTGTGTATGTGTGTGTGTGTGTGTGTGTGTGTGCTAGAGTGTTTGTGCGTGTCAGTGCTCGAGTGTGTGTGTGTGTGTGTGTGCGTGTGTATGTGTGTATGTGTGTGCGTGTGTGTGAGTGTGATAGAACTGGTCTTTCGTTACTTTCTCTGGCGACTTCACATACAAGCAGGACACGGCCAGTTCCACCGCACATTGCATATTGGGATTTTATTTTTCCGCACAATCCATATTGTTTATTTTACGTTGATTACTTTAGTAATCATAATAATGTATCGTCAATATAAAAATGCATTACTGTTGTTTACTCTGTTCAATTCACATTGTCTTGTTTTCATCATTTCTCTGTTACAAAGAAAGTGAATTCAATGTTACTTTTTGTCGAAAAATGAAAATAAATTTGAATTTGAATTTGAATTAGCATCATATCAATTATACTTGCATGGATCCTGGCGCAAGGAGTGTAAATCCCCGAATGAAACTGAAAGAAGCAGAAGTTTTTATTACACCTCTACATAGGTCCGATTTATTTTTCGACATGCCTGGTTGAATTACATGTGTTGAAACCTTGCTTTTGCAGTAGAAGGTGTTCTTTTGTCGCTGAAAACGAAGTGATAACTGACATTTATTCTTTGTTTATCATCACAAGATCTGTTGGGGTCTCGTTTCATTAGAAAAAAGAACATATAAAGAGAGCAATTTCTAGTGGAACGACAACTTCCTGTAACAACAGCCGATTGGGAGGCAGGATTCTTATCATTACCATGGCACTTGTCATTGCTGCAAGTGCTTGTATCATAGCAAACATTTATGAAATGGAGCCGCGCATAGAATGTGCATTGTGTACGCCTACATGAACGTGCATGTACGCTATGATATTATACAATTCTCCACACTATGCTAAGTTTTTCCTATTTCTAATGACCTTAGAATGAAATTTGCGGACTTTGAAAATAAAGAAAAACACGACACAAAATCGTGTATTAAAATACTGAAATAATACAATTAACCATGATAATCGTGTGAAGATTGGCAGGTCAAAGGCTTCCAATACTTATACGCATTGTAACAATAAATTAGATTCACAAAGTTTGTTAGAATATTTGGATTAAGGCTTTACCATGATAAGATTTTTCCATGATACTACATTTTCATGAAGTAATCGTTTAACACAGGGATACAACTACAATGTGCTTCTAAGTTTAGATAAATAGATCTGGCCGTGAGAAAAAAAAATTGTTCAAATTTGGACGTAAACGAGTTTAGCCATGAAGACTAGCCGTAATTCTGGCAACCTACTGGTCTCGGCAGGTTGTTGAAACGCATGCAGTTATCAAGCACTGAGTCGGGAGTTACTCTCCCTTTTCTTGATAGCAAAACACATAAAAACAATGCACATGCTGTCCAGTTCGGCCATATATTCTTAAGTATACTCGTACATCTTTCTTTAATATTCTCGTATAATCAAAGTAAAAGTTAAGTAAAAATTCATCAAAGTGTTGTAAAAGGTATAGATGATTCAGTCATATATCCTGTACTATGTTGTGTAATTGTGGCAACACACATGACACAGGGGCTAAAATATTAATTGCCTTCACTGGGTATGGAAGTCCCTTCAGCAAAACCCTCTACTACAGTTACTTCATTTTCATTTTATTTTGTGTCATGGCCTATCATCATGTTCTCCGAGAATTGCTTGGTATGATGAATTCGTCATCAGCATGTATAGTAAAATGTCGTGTTTCAATGATTTTTCTTTCGTGTGCTTAACAGTTGAATGGTGTCGTGTTAATGATTAGTTAGTCATTATGAACGCCACATTCGTCTTTTTTTCTTGAAGATCTGGGATATGCAATCAAAAAATGGAATTATGTTAATATTCATATGTTCAAAGTAATGAGAAACCTACATGGAACAGTGAGAATGGCAAGAAAAATACTTCGGCTTTAATGTTCATAACTTCACATCTAGTATTGTTAAGAACACACACACACACAAATGAAATCAAAAAGTGAAACGGGTATCAAATACATACACCTGAAGTAAAGTTGTTGGAGAAACGGTTTGAAGTCGACACATTGAAGTAGGCAGTTGCATTTCCTTTCTGTCTACACGTCACATTCCACTATTTTATATTCGAAGACTACTTTTTTTTTCCTGCTTTGCAGTGTAGAAAAGTCGAAGAAATGGAGGGGATGGCGTAAAGGAATTGCGAAGGGAAATTCGAATTTGTGAAAGAAGAGTCAGCGCAGATATTTGAGCTAAGCAGTCACTTTCGTTTCGCTCCCAATCCCATGAAACATCAGAGGAAAATGAATGACTTGTGAACGTAGATGTCAAGTTCAATGCCCATCATTCGGTGAGAGAATGTCTGTGACATGTGGGATCGCTCGCTGGACACTCTAACGTGGAATTGATAGGACTATATTTAGAGAGTTGTACCATGTCATACAACGCTGGTAGCGACTTGTCGCCAGCGAAAAGTAGCATCACGTTTCGGACCAACGTGTACGCACATGTCTATATTTATACGTTGTTGCCTGAAGTCAAGAGGATGTCAAGGAACTTTCTGACTCGGCTTAATCTCAAGCAGTGAAAGTGTTACATGCTAGAACCCTATAGTACAAAGATACTTTTAATGGTACTTTTTTCCCTTTTTTTAAATTTACGAAGCACTTTTAACTATGCCAATATCAGAGGTAAGATCTGACACTGCTAAGTAGCTTGTGTTTGGTACATGGATCCATTGCATATCTGACGTGAACAAGATGCATTAAAAAAAAAATCAACATATCTTAATATCTTTGCACCGAAAGTGTTATGCGCATAATTATCTAAGGTGCATTCCGCACCATAAGAAATTATTCATGTTATTTATCTTGTTGTTTATCATCATTTTCATTGGCATTATCATCATTGTTGCGATTATCATTATATCATCATCATTTTCATTTGCATTATCATCATTGTTGCGATTATCATTATATCATCATCATTATTATCGTTACTATTTTCATTATAAAATCATACTCATTATTATCATCGTCAACACTATTATTTCTATTTAAGGAAGAAAAGTCCCTCATCACTCAACAAGGCAACAGCCTGTGTTTCATAAATACACAAGTATTTCATGCAAAGTACAGTTTAAACGAATCAAATAGTTATAATCTGTCAACTGAATGTGGCCATTTTTCATTCAGAACGAATAATGCAGAAGGCGTACATATTCTAGCTTGACACTTGCACGGTTTTTCATTTTGACGTCACTTCGCTTACATGCCACTGGCACTGAATGTATACAAAACAACCTTTTCAGGTCGAAGGCGTACCCAATAACACAGAAAGGTTTTCATTTTCTCAAAAAGCCATTAATAGCTCTCATGTTCCATATTTTCATCGCTAATAAACTCTCGAAGTAACGCCCCACCGGAAACTGAGTCCATACTCAAAACCGAAACAGGAAGTCAATACGTTTATTTCCACGAGGCTTCTTCAATGATTTCTGGTTTTCCTCACACGTCTAAAGTAGGTCATTGAGAAAAGACGACCCACCTCCAGTTTTTACTCCTTAATGCCGACATTATCATAGTAATGACCGCGCACTGCTGGAGATTCCATTGAAGAAAACATACCGTCCACGTGGCGCATGGCTTGTAGGGGTTCCACCATAACCCGAACGCTGGCCTATTTTTCTTCCTCCCCCATTCACCGCACAGATGTGCCTCAGACCTCGAGAATAATCAATAATGAGCCGGATAGAAACATCATCCCGAAACACAACGAGCCCCCCTATTCACACTGAAAACAAAATAGTGATAGGAGTGATTCTCGAAGAGTTAAGTAGACTCAAATGAAACCTTCAACTAAGCCTTCCAAAAGAAACCTCTCTTCTGTTAAAAGCGGATGCCTTTGAAGAGGTACAGATGATCCGATCTTAAGTAGTTTTTAGGTGAAAAAAAAATCAACGGCAGGAGGACAAGGGTGAACGTCAGTTGATTGTTTCAGGAGAGTCCTGTGAGTGGCACACTTCTAGAGATGCTCGGATATCTCTCGTAAGGACGCCGTGTTGAAGAGTCTCTGGCGGTCGTTCAGATGGGAAACATGAGGAAGATGACGTCTACCTTGCAGCTGGCCAAACCTGGCCCGCAAATTGTGCCATAATAACACGGTCGACTGATAAACGATCCGCGGAACCTCAATACGCTGGGGGGAGAGAGAGAGAGCCAACTCCGTTTTGAATATGTAGCAATTACACGCTTCCCGCAACGCCGGGGAAGGAGTACCACTTGACTGGGGAGAAAATAAAGACGACTCCCATTGAGTTCGACTTGAGAAGCTCGGTCCCATTCACCTTTTGCGTCTCTATGGCAACGGGACCTTGGATTTCTACACTGGAGCACAGAGCGCCACATATCAGACGGATTCAATAACGGGTGGTCAGACCAACACATCGCTCACAGTGTCTTTATGTGTCTTTCAGAGAAACAATACCTCCTTCAGCCTAAGTGGAAAAAGAAGTCTCTCTCTTAAAGATTCACAACACTTGGTTGTTTTTCTCTTGACCAATGCTCTCATCTCTCTGCAAAGAGTGTGCCGCAAACATATAAAATGGTTTGGAATAGGCACATGGATTTATTTCTGTAAATACTGACAGAGACTTATGTATGCACTTTGAGTAAGTGTATACGTAATTAACCATACTTTATTCCCATATGCTTGTTTATTCATGTGAGCCAATACTTATCTAAAAAAAAAAATGCGTCCCAATAGCCTGATGCTTATAGAATCTTGTTCAATCTAGTATTTTATACCTGTCTATTATTTTGGGAACTGCCTCCTGATAAACCCTATTGTGAAAGGATGTTCATTAAATTTTAGATTTATCAAAACGTGCTGGAAGTTTACGCATTCATTTCATAAAAGCTAAATGATGATCCCTGTAGCAGAGTGATTAAGAAACCCCAATATGTGTCATATTTGAAAGCGTGCGTAGATTGAAAAAAGGACAAATTTCTTCCAGAAATACAGTTTGCAACTTTAATAGTTTATAACCAAATTTTCATTTTCGGTTGCTCGTCTTGCAATTGGGATGATAACATTACTTTGGATATGTTTAATGTAAAAGCAGTTTTTCGTAAAATATTGAAGAAAATATAAATTGCATTAACAGACTCGTGTAACGATAAATCAAGTGTAGCAAATTGATTTTGGTCCAACAATTCTCATAATTCTGGGAGATTGTACGTTTCTCATCACATTTTCAAACGATTTGTGCAATATGGAATGTGATACTGATGTTGATGAAAAATGCATATTAGTAGTCCGAGTGATGTAGGCGTGTATATCATACTGCTGATGCATTTCACTAATGGACAATGAATGTACACATGTCACCTGTATCCTGCTGTTCAGCCTTAGGTAAATTCTCTTTTTCTATATGGTCGGAATTCTATGCATCTTTCGCTTTCTCTTTGCCCCCCCCCCTTTCTCTCTTTCATTTTGTAGGGGCTCTCTGAGGGCAGATAATGAAACATTCAACGTGACAGATGCCTATTTCCTAATTGTCAGCTCTACCTTGGGGCAGGCTGTAGGTGCTGCGGGGCTACCATGAGAATATCTTGTTTCCTTGCATGTCATCCATCCAACACAAAATCCACTTCAGCTGCCGTGTCCAGACTTGACTAACGTGAGAGTCATACGCGAAACTCATTCGTCTGTGTTTCTCTCTGTGAATGTCTTTTAACACACGACATGCGACGCTGGGCAATATAGGGATATGTTGTTTAAAATGGATTTGACTAAACCACTGAAGACAGCAATCACTAGTCAGGACTTATCCTTACTTTGATTATTACACTTAATTGGACTCCTCCAAAGTTACATTGTGCTATCAATTAAAAAAAAGAAAGCTGAATCCAAAAACACTATAAATTATTAAGGAACTTTGGATCATGTCGAACGCCCCTTCAATGCCGAAAACTGTGTTATCGTACATTGTCTGCTTTGCTTTGCCTTCTGTTTGTTAGCCTCTGTGACTCAAAGTAAAACAACGAAAATACATCTGTCTGTTATCGTAATTGGCCGGATATGTATTATATCAATACATCACAAGTTCAAGTTCAAGTTCAAGTTCAAGTTCAAGTTTGTAAAACATTTATTTTCCATCTTTTTCATGTAGTATATCACATACATAAGATTGTTCAAGGAAGGCAGAACCTCAAAAAAGCAGAGCTTGTGGTGAGCTGCCTAATAAAATACATTACATCACAAACACAAGAAACAACAAAAACATAATAGTTCCCATGGCAATATTAAAATGAGATGTTCCTCAAAGAGAAGTATTGCAGTCTAACAGAGGGGCTACAGTAAGTATGAAAAAATGTGACGAGCTACAGCCTAGCAAAAGTTGCTTATATCAAAGTTAAACGTTACATATTTATAAGTGCTAGTAATGTGAAACCTCTGCATAGATGTAAACAAGACAATGAATGAAATGCACTGTTTCCAACTGGATCGTAAACAAACAATCTGTATATATATATATATATATATATATATATATATACATGTATTTATAATGACAATATTCCCGCCATGTGTATGGGTTTGGGCTCTCTGTGCAACTACGTGCATCTCTATCTCTATCGTGTGTTTGTATCCTTGGACATTAAAAGAAGTACTTTTATGAGTCGTGTTATATACGAAATAAAAGCGGAAGAGTAAAGGAATCATGTCATGTCATTTTCAGAAAATCGTCCCCCCGACTTTCGGATCCTTTTGTTGTAGCGGTTCACACACACACACACACACACACGCACACACACACACACACACACACACATATATATATATATATATATATATATATATATATATTCGGGAGCAGAACTTTAAATCATGCCAATAAATTTATGTCAAATTCTAAATTCGCCAACACAGTTGCCAAATGTCCTCTTTCTCCCTCAATTGGGCAATATTACAAGGTGTAGTATAAATTGTGCAGATGTAATGGATCTTAATATTGAGTTCCCTCTAATCTTTCTGTAATATGAAAAAACAATGAAATTCGTATGAGATGAGAGTTTATCTGAGTTTATTAACACACGAAACGTGTTTACAGGCATTTCACTTGATTTCATTTCATTTTTTTTCTACCATGCCATGCCTCCGACGCCTTCTTCTCTTTTACCCTGGAGAAAAAAAAGCTATTCAGATGTAGCCAAGAAGAAATGATAAACGATAGAGCCGGAATGCATTCAGAAAGCCATCTTTAAAGAACCTGTTTAGAGTAGATGAAATTTTCGCATCCATCAAAAGATTTTAGATGTTTACTTGATTCTCCTATTGAATAGAAACTGACTTTCCTGAGGGGTAAATAAATATATTATTCTTAATGCCATCCATACTTTGAGATCCTATTCCTCTTCGTCAGACTTTATATAGCTGTGAATCTACTCAAAAGGAAAAGAAGAAGAAAGAAAGATGAAGGAAAGGAAGAAAAGAGGAGCAACGCCCAGGAAACACAATCAAGCTCCATACGCCTGTGTCCTGAGTCCCGTAGTCCCATCACGTCCGCCAGCCTAATTCCTAGTCCTGAAATAGAATTAAACAAAGAAAAGTTTTGCTAATCCCGAGACATTAAAGATTCATTCGTTAGTTGTCACGACATGTTTGGAACAAGGTCAATATTTCTGGACTTATGAAAATGATTGGCTTTCTTCTTTCTCTCAACAGACACAGACACAGACACATACACACAAACACACACAAACACACAGACATCTACGCCCACACACCCACACACGTGTGGGCATATTTTTCGTGATTGCTTGCCAGCGTGTTAATAACATAGGGACCTCTGTCTCGCGTGGGCTTCAGTGATGATAAGATGTCAGCTATCGCTTACTCTGGTCGTCTGCAGTAAACTGACATCCTTTACCCCTTCTAGCCCATTGTCTTACTCCACTTCGTAGTCCATCAATATCATTAGTCGTTAGCACTCTGTGACCGATGTACTATTTTCTGTGAGCCGTTACCCTAAACTTTACGCATAATGGCACAACAAGTACAATAACCACACTCTGCATTTTGTGGTTATTTCAGATTATTACTGTCTCCAGGGTGTAATGTGAGATGCGATAGTTGACGGAATTTGTGAAAGAGAGGGCAACTACAAATCTACCTGAGACTCATTGAAAGTCATGTAAAAAAAAAAACCTGCTACTATTTATGAGTCCTAAAAAGAGCAGTCGATGAAACATTGAATACCATATTCCAGGACCTTTTCAAGTCATTGACTCTTGGTATAGTTAAATTCGTTGTAAATAAATATCAGGAAGTTAAGATCAGTAATACTGTTTGTATATATTATCATATATATATGTTTGCATAAAATCATAAATGAAATAATAAATGTATTGGTCTTTTATAATGTGTCGAAAGCGTATTTGGCCGAGGTTAATTTCAACACACTCATCGCGCGTTTAGCTTCGTGCATACTGTTTTCATGTAAAGGCGTCGTTTCTACAGGACAGCACTTTTGATACAGCGGCATCACTTCATTCAAAGTGATTTCTTTGTTTTTGAATATCTGGTTCCTAATACAGCTTAGAGTGCAGGTTGCTATATACAATGGACGTATGTGAACGTGCAATAGATATGTCAATTCTTCGTATTAATTTTACGTTCGTAATGAATCGCTTTGTCTGCGGTAGATGGTGCTCGTAAATATGTCTGAAGACGAGAGCACGTCTTCCTACGCAGTAAGATTATGTTGTACTGAGGTACGGTGTGTAGGTTATTTATCCTATTACAAAAACAGGGAGCCCTTCGTTAGAATCCCACTCGGGTATTTACATCTCCGTTTAGTCTATCTTTATCATGTACGGCGAGAAGGAAATGTTTACCTGGCGACAAAAGGAAAATGATAGTATTGCAGGGAGAACAGTGTTCGTGGTGACGAGGTTGGTATCTTCCTTAAATTAGATCCACGATGTAATTGTTATCGCCATACATGCTCGTAAGCTTTCCAGTTACGGCAAAATCAAATTGATTTTCGATGATGTATCAGGAAATCCTGTTCTTTTCTTGTCTGATTTTCCGTGTTTTGTAGAAGTTTACAAATGATTACGTCATTGTCACTTTATACATCAGCCAACCTGTATAGTTTTATCATTGTTATCTACTGAAGATGTGAACATACCCAAAGATTTGATAAATAAGGATGATACTGAAATTTGGCCCGATGATGTCGACAAGGAATCTCGAGGAAGAAAAAGTGTTTGTGGTGACGAGGTTAGTATCTTCATCCTCAATGTTATCATTATCGATATATCCTCGCAGTTCTACGGCGAAATGAAATGCTTAGTTGATTTTCGATGATGTTATAAAGAAATCCTGTTATCCCCTTTTCCGAGTTATTGAAGTTCACAAATCATTTTAACTTTTTGATACATCAGCCAGTCTGTATAGTTGTTTCACTGCTATCTACTAGAGATATGAACATACCAAAAGATTGAATGATTAAGATTAATACGAAAATGTCACCCAATGATCTTGACAAGGAATCTCGAGGAAGAACAATGTTCCTGGTGACGAGGTTGGTATCTTCCCTATTTAGATCCACAATGTTATTATTATCGCTTTAATGTTTGTAAGCTTTCCAGTTCTACGGGGAAATGAAATGTTCAAATGATTTTCGATGATGTTATAAGAAAATCCTATTATCCCCTTTTCTGAGTTATTGAAGTTTACACAATATTTCGTCCTCACTTCTTACGCCAGCCAGCCTGTATAGTTTTTATCACTCTCATCATTCTACTAAAGATGTGAACATCACAGAAGATGAAACTAAGGATAATACGAAAAAAAAATGACCTAATGATGCGACAACGAATCACGAGAAAGAAGAATATTGATGGGGACGAGGTTGGTATCTTCCCTAGTTAGATCCAAAATGTTATCATTATTGATATAATGTTTGTAAGCTTTCCAGTTCTACGGCAATATGAAATGCTCAGTTGATTTTCGATGATGTTATAAAGAAATCATATTATCCCTTTTCCGAGTTATTGAAGTTTGCAAATGATTATATTATTCTTACTTTATACATTAGCCAGCCTTTTTTTGTTGTTGTTATCACTTCTATCTACTAAAGATGTCAACATACCGAAGACTGGATGATTAAGGATATATACGAAAAATTGGCTCGTGGTGTTATCTGCGCTGATATAACCTTGTTTCAAAGCAATCAACCCATTGCATACGAAAGCCTAGTGTATGTATTTACAGTAGGGAGGAAACAAAATATTGCAGACGTAATGGGTTCAAGAGTGAGGCCCACGGCATCAGACATTTCATTTTCCATCAACTCAAGTTTGTGTTCACTAATAAATAAATCAATCACTTATGATGTTCCATTGATAATGTTCTGGGGTGCTGCTGAGGTTTAAAAAAGTCTTTTATAACTAGCCTCCTATTTTTAGTCTCCGTTATTATGACACATCCTTTTTTTAATGACTTACGTACAACCTTCACGCTGCAACATATCAAATGTTACTGTTAAATCTTAGTTCCATGCGGATATATTATATATCTAAATGTGTGTATGTGTTTTTGCCTGTTTGGTGCTGTGTGTCTTTACGTGTAGGGTGAATTCTAGGAGAATTATTAATGGGATTAATGAAGAAATTACTTAAGATAGATTATGGACAATGAAGTTTGGCCTTAGTCTGTGCGGAGAAGAAAGTGCTGTAACAGCTACCTCCTATTTTCGAGAGTTTTTAGGTGACAACTTTTAAGCGGATTATCGTCAACATCTGGTTTTCGAGTGTAGAAAAATAATCTTCTCGAGATATTCAGTACTTGTTACATTTTAGAAGCCAATCAATTAATTACTTTTGGACACCAAAGGCAGTGTGTCAGGCGGGGACGTCTTCCTCACAGCGTGGGTCAAAGGCTTTGAACATATCCATCGCGAAAGGGCGCATGAATTTGACCTGTGAAAACACGGAAACGCGCTACACCCCAAGCGCATTGCATTAGCAAATCAAAATCATATATCTATCTCGAGTCCCGATATCGAGTTTATCTCTGCCTGCTCTCAATCTCTCTCTCTCTCAATCTCTTTTCAGTTCCCTCCCAATGTCGAGGACAAAGAAGAAAAGATGATGATGAAGGAGAAGGAGCAGAAAGGAAGAAGAACAAGGAAATCTATATACGTGGGAGTGAATGCCAGCTTTCCCCTTTGGCAAATTGTCGAGAATTTCGCTTTTGCTTTTTCCTGCCAGTGTCACACGAGGAAGCCTAATTCGTCATTTGAAGCAGGCGAGAGTGAGAGTTGAGCCAGCTCCTGGTTATAGCATGCCGTGGACAGCTTTCATTTTCTCATTTTCTTTTCTTCTTTTCTAAAATCTAAAGCTCTATGAGAAATGTGCGGTGGGTCGAAATAAAGAGGGAGAAACCCACTGTCATTGGAAATTAATGGAAACCTTTCTTACAATCCAGTCTGTATCGTATTACAAGTCCTCTTTCTTTCGTTTGTAAACCGCTCTCTACCCTTTATGTCATTGTTCATTAAATGACTGATGACGTGACAATTAAACCACTGAGAAAAGGACACTTCCAAGTCAGTTAAAAAGTTCCCGACACTCGTTTTCTGAATGTCACCTGTAGTCCTTCGAAAACAGAGGTAAAAAAAATAATAATCAAATCATGTGCTTTCATGGAGACAACGGAATATCAAAATATAGCAAAAAGTCAACGCTTTGACCATTAGGATTAGCAGTCCTACAAAACGAAACTTACTTTAAATACGAACTTATGAAAGAGAAAAATGTATATATATATATATACATATATATTGAAAGAGAGAGACAGAGAAGGAAAGATAGATACATATAGATAGATCTGCACAGAGAGATAGAGAGAGAGATTCGAACGTTCAAAAACGTTAGTTCGAGAAACGTCATAATATTTTCTGTCTCTGTCCTTCAGACTGTTGTTAATTTTAGCGCAGTATATGTAGTCCATATCTTTTTCAGCTGTACTAACGTCCACATTGCCATCAATAATTGACTGCAGGTCACTTCAGTCAATGAATAAACACCCTCTCAAGGCAAGAAAAACACAATCTTGATCAGCGGAAGCAGTCTTTCTATCCCTCAGATATATCTTGTCTTCTTTTTTTCCTTTTACCAACTCATATCGTAACATACTTTCAAAGTCTCCTTAATAAAGGGACATTCCAGAAGATTTTCATAATTTCACATCATGTAGTACACAAACCGACAACTCCCTGTATGGATTTGTGGAATTTATTGTGGTTCTTGAGCAGAGAAGCGATACTTTGAAAAACCTTAAACGAATTACACTGAACAAGGATGATGACATAGAAGGTTCACATATTTCAGAAATGATAGCAGTGTAATTCCACAACAATACCGCTTGCTTGCGAGTTCACCTGTCTATAATCTATGTATGCCTTCTTCTTTTGTTCTGCTTACTTGAGCCCCAACTCATGAATTCTTATGGTGACTCTGCCATGTCATCATCCTTGCTCATTGCAATTTGTTCTATTTTTTTTTAATATTCTTATTCTTCATCCCAATAATCACAAATTCTGAAACTCTGTCCTCAGTATAACCAATTCATAGTTGTACAAATGTAAAGATCTGAGAATCACCCGGAGGTATCCTTTAACCATTTTGGCATCACATCAATTTCTTGTTCAAAGGCTTGTGTTTGAAACTTGTGCACAATTGACTCACTGGAATAGAAAGGATTAGAAAATAATTTCAGACCATGTTAAAGTTGATGTCCATAGATAAAGCCAGACATATAATAGTTACCTAATTTTCTGTCAGACCTTTTACAGAAACATAATTATCATTGTGGTTTATCATTTGCTCGCATTCATTGAAGTCCGGAAAAACCTTCAAACACGTCTCTTTTTTCGCTATCGACTAATACCATATCATTTTATAGACCAGCTTGGTAGTTGCAAAATGTTGACATCACCGCTTCTCCACCAATGTCAATATGAATTATGTGGACAACATGCGCAACTTTAGGATTCCAATCGTGTTTATTCTATGATTCTGCGATGACGCTTTTACCAGTCTACTCGTCCGCATTTACTCTCTTTTTATTTCGTTTTGCAAGTCCATTTCAACGCGGGGCACAGCTGCATATCGAGACACTTGATTGGTGTTTATCGTATCATGTGGTATGAGAAATTAGGGGAAGGAGAAGAAAACAAGACAAAATACCTCCTTTGCGTGCTCGTCAAAACAACAATGAAAAAGAACAGTGTCTACGCCCAAGGATAGGAGGGAGGCGAAGTAACAACACGACACAACCAATCAGATGGCTTCATGTGATTGCTTATCATGACATATTTGGATAGTGCGTGCCCCGGGAATCTTCGCCCTTCGCCCTATTTTGGGCTCGATATGGAACGAGCAAATTTCATAACGCACATACTTGTCCGCACGCGCATACATGAAGCTGATAGAATCGGCACATTGAATTATACCGATGGCTTTTCTCACGGCACTTTCCACCAGCCGCTGTTTATTCAAGACATTAGGCCTGTCCTATTTCTGCCATTACATCCTACTTATCATCTCAAACAACACTTTGGCGATCTCAGATCTTTCTGATGCGATTCTATTGTTTTGTTTACATTTATTCGGCTTTTTAGGTCGGAAAAAAATAGAGTTGCACTCTTGTTAAGAATTGAACGAATCATTACTAAATTCCAAAGAAGCAAAAGAAAAATAATTACAATCTCATGTAATACAAGGAAGCAGGAGACCGTCAGCATAACCATGGGTTGATCGGGCTCGAGGCGTCATGGAGAATGTAACTCAGGATTGCCGCTCCAAAAGGGTAGTTTTTGTAGTATGAAGTTGGGGATATATGTGTAAGATAATGCTGTGTGCGTGCAGCGTATGCATTCAGGTGTTCATGTTGTCATGACATTGATACGAACGTTGCATTTATCAGATTGATAATGTTAACTATAAGATGCTTGTCATTATTTTTCGAAAAATTTAATCATAATCTTGTTCATTTAAATCATAAATGATATTTAAATGTTAAAGAACTTAAAGTGTTTATATGATATAGATAGCACAACTTGCGCCATCTCAACCAAACCACCGAGCAACCGTTGGCTCTAATCCTTATAGCATGCAGCGGGTACCGCGTAATTATTAAAATTAATGAAATTCTTCCGCCGAGACACTGACCAATTCAGTGCTTATTTACATCGATGTAGGGCAATATATCAATCAGTGGCAATGAAAATATTTCGACGGAAGAGTTTCATTAATTTGAACTGCCCAAATGTTTTCAGATATATTTACAATGGACAAGGAGGCCGTAGCTTTTTTTTTCTCTGTAGGGAAATGCGACATTTTAAAAGTTGCCACTTAAACTTGGCCACTCAATTGCTTCATTTCCAGTAAACATGTACTATACCCAATGGTAGATGAAATGATTCAGACTCTTTGTCACACAGAAGATAAAATCACCATTTTAGTCATTATTAGTCGCGATAAAACAGGATTTAAGAATGAAAAGCAAACCAAAACCCCAATAAGTGCTAAGTTCATGTTGAATTCAAGAGTAAACAATAATTAATTGAATTTCATTCAAATTTCTTTTCTTTATGTAACACAACACAATTCACACAAACACGCACACACATAATTATATACATAATATATATATATAATATAATATATATATGTATATATATATACTCTATATACCTCTATATCATTCTTATACTCACTACACATGACAACACGAAACTTTGACTCAAGTGGCTACATTTAAGAAAAGAAAGATTTTTCTTCTTTTTTAATGCAGCGCGACTTATTATCAGCGAACAAGTCTGCAAGGCCGACAAGAAAAGTCTGGTGTGCAAAAGTATGGTAAGGACACATAACGTACAGACAGACAGACACACACACCAAAAAAAAAAAAAAAAAACCCACACATTCATACTACAAAAAAATATGCAGGGCAACAGAGATGAGGAAGAATGGAGACAGACAGACAGACAGAAAGAAAGAAAAAAATATTTTGTATTGAAAAAAATTACTGCTGTACGACATCTGCTACGCCATTGAGTAGGCTAGATGTTGTGGTTTCTGGTTTGTTTGTTTTTTGTAAGAAGTTCCATGTTCGAAGAGCA